>NC_081410.1:41046611-41314111 GCF_030272615.1 Cryptomeria japonica | reverse complement strand
GCTAATATAGATGGCGGTGGGGTATATTGATCTACCATGTCCTGCCATGCCATTGAATAACCACTGAATTGCAGATCAACAAACACCTCCCACAATGCAACAGTCCCGCCCTGCTCCTCCACATTATATTGAACTATCTCACCAATAATCAAAATCTGCAAGATCATGTACACGTCCTCTGGTGTCACAATGATCTCTCTAGTTGACAAATGGAAGGTGTTATGATCATTGTGCCACCTCTCCGCCAATGCAGGTAGTAGAGCCCTGTTCTTCCGATAGGAAGGCATGTGTAGGATATGTGACAAACCACACGCAACAATAACAACCCTATCATCATCAGTCAAAGCTCTCCACATGGCCAATGTCTTTAGGTATCTCTCCTAAAGAATTAGCACACCATGTCGAGCCTACATCACAATATCAAACATCATATTAGTTTTATCCATCAAATCAATCAATGAACATGTAACACTCAAACAATCTTCTATCAACTCGGTGTGAGATCTTAAACAATCTCATTAAGCCCCTATCAGTGATGATAGTCATGCTATTAATTGAGAGTTTTAATCTTAAACTCTTAATCAAGTCAGATGGGTTCATCTTAGCCCATCTTATTGGTTATCAAACAAACCTCTCCTATCAATGATGTAGGTCACGCTATCTAATACTAGTCAAACCCATATCAGGAACACAATGACTCATATCGAAACACAACTGACCTATATCAAATCAAAGTTATTTCATATAGAACACAAAGTTATCTCCTATCGACTCAAGCAACCCATATCGACATCAATGACTCATATCAAAATCAAAGCAACTCATATCGACATCAATGACTCATCAAAATCAAATGAACCCATATCAACATCAATGACTCATATCAAAATCAAATTGTGCCATCATGAAAAAATCCAGTTGACCCATATCAGTGATGCGAGTCACGCTATCATTTTAGAATTTCGATCTTAAACTCTTATCAACAAGGGGAGGTTCATCTCACCCTATCCTATCAATGACCTAGTCATTAACCTTATCAAACACTTGGAGTGTCGATCATACACTATCAAGCAAATCTCTCCTATCAGTGATGCAAGTCACACTATCCATTTAGAGTTTCGATCATAAACTCTATATATCCAAACACAAACAGATACAACACCAAGTCCTATCAATATCAAACTTCAACATTTTTTGACAAATTCGAACGAAAACATGACCTATTGCCCATTGAATCGAGTATCAGACATCATCGCAAGTACCAAGATCAAAATTGTCAACTTTAAAATTTCCCCAAAATATCCAAAAAATAACATTATGTTAAATGTACTAAAATAGTCAACACATGCGCTAATTCAAATGCGTCGTAATAGCTATCAAACACGCCACAAATTTAGAAAATGTGCCACAACATTTAGTGTATGTGCCACAGCAGTCAACTAATGCGCTCAAAGATCAAACATATGTGTTATTTCCCTGATCATATGCGTTATTAAATATTCAAATGTGTCATGATAAAATTCAAATGTGCCACGCAATAAATCAAATGCGCTTCACAAAATTACTTATGCACTAAAACAAAAGCTAAATACTATGGCACAAAAAATATGAAAAAAATTGCTAAAAATCTTGAAAAATCTACCAAAAATGCGTAAAAATTAGATAAAAAGAGGTTCAAAAATCCACTTAGCAGAGGTCCATACGCTACTGGCCTCTCATAACGTCGAACTCGCTCGAATTTGTGGCTCTGATAGGGTAGCGTCATCTTGCTCTCTCTTCTCTTCTCCTCTCCAAAGCTCCAGTCTCCAAATGCCAAGTGCACAAATGAGCTGGAATGGGACCCTTGGAGGCTTATATTGCCCATGGTGATGTCAGCAGGGTGTGTTGCTTAGATGGACATGTGGGGCATGTTCGCGCTATGCTCGCACCATATTTTCACCATTTTTAAATAACTTTTGTCGGCATATCAATATTGAAAAAAATTAAAAATCCCAAAAATCGAAAAAAAATTAAAAATCCAAAAAATGGATTTATTTTACAAAATTCCAAAAATCGTCAAAAATTAACATCGGCCCAAGAAGCAAATTTTTCTCCATTCATCTCCCAAGGGGGCATCATTATTATATCAGTGACAGTAGATAATCAAAATGTCAATCTAAATCCTACCATTACTACTTAAATAAAAGGAAATAATTAAAAATTGAGTTGAAAGAAGTTCCGAGAACAATTATGATTGGTGCCTTCTTTACAGGGCAACATAGTCTTTAATGATATGTGTCTTCCTTCTGATTATATATAAAATTGTTTTACACTTCATTTGTTTATGCCTTGTATAAACATACAAGAATGTATGTTATTAGGTTCTTCTTTTTAATCCAAGAGATTCCTTCAAGTTATTGTGACTTATTAAATGAGTTTAATTCTACTTCTCGCAAAAACCAATCAAATAAGCCACACAAAACAAAAAAATTGTTTGATAAATAAAAAATATCCTTGATATATTAATTTAAATAATAGGAAATATATCTACTTAGAGACAACCAAACAACATTTATCAACTTTTATCACAAACAATTGAAATCGAGAATCAAACACCAAGTTCTTTCATTATATTGTTGCCATTGCAAAAAAGGTATTATAGAAGAATGTATATGTTCTAAAAAAATTTCTAACTCCTTACACGGTCTTGGTTTCTCCCTTATATACAAAATGGGAGAGGCAACAAGCATCAAACCATTACAAAACAAACCATTTGGTTTACCCCACCTGAAAATGAAAAGACACGTCTCTTCATTTTAAAAGGCAATTTAATATTGTTTCAAATCATTAAAACTAATGCAAAGTCAACACAACAAGAAATAACTGAAATATAGAGAAAGTTGATGAATATGAACATAAATTGTTATCTTTGTCATTTGAGTAGTAACCCGTGACTTTGTCGACCTAGCAAGGTTCTACTGAAAGTTGGAGTATGTTACTATGTTCACCAGTTGCTATTGCACTACATCATTCTTCTCATGGCTTCAAATACATATTCTCCCATTGGTGCACATCATAATCATTGGTCCACTTGTATTTCTGAACCATTGGAACATTTACCAAGTGATCCCTCCATTTTTTATCTGTGATCCCACACACTTCAATGATGAATCTTGCATATCTGTTATCCAATGTAATTATCCTATCAAGGAAGAGATTGAGGCTCTGAACACTGACATCCTTTTCTTCTTGCATATGTGAAAGAACTCATGGAACCATTTGACCAAATTCACTCTTGCAATCATCAAAGTCTTTGGCATGTCCATCTTAGTCAACAATTGGTGGGATAAACGAGTGCTTGAATGTATGGAACAAACCAATTTTAGCCTTTATTTTAGGCTCTTATGCTGAAATATAATTGAAAATAACTTCAATGTAAAACTAATAAAGCACACAATGAGACATTCAATAAAAAAAACTTGCTTTCTATAGAAATGAAATAGAAATGTTGTGATTAATTACCCGATGCAAGTACATGCAGAATAGATTTTAGAAATGATTGCATCTAAATCTAAAAAAATATGTAAAAAAATCAGATTCGAAAATCCAAATCAGAATTATGCAAAATGTAAGACACATCATGTTCACTGAAACAATAGGTGAGAAATGAGATCCTAGCCTAGGAGTATAAACTAAGATCTCAAATCTCCATGGCATATCGTTGGAATCATAAACAAGTTCCGTTATAATCCTAATAGGAGGGCTACACACTAAGGGTTTATGATTCCTTTGTTGCAATGAAATTGAGATTGTAAATGAATTGGGTTTAATGATAGAAAATGACAACTTTCAACAATAATTAAAAACCAACATGGTAGCTCATATCTAGAAAGAGGAGACAAGAGGAATTTGGGTTTGAAAATGTTGGACATGGTTGGAGGGAACCCTAGTTTGAGGGTGTCCTCGTCAACAAAAAGTTCCAATTTCACGATTAGGAGGTCTTGTAGGTTTGTCTCTCTAAAACTTAGTCAAAATGTGTCAAACATGGCAGGAGGCCACCCTACTCTAGGTATTTTCACCTATTCAAAATCTAGTATTGTCTATCACTGTCTACTCTACACACCTATGACAACCTCTATTGTTAGATTTGAACCCGCACACACAATAAAGGAAAAAATGGTTGTGTTGCAGACTAGGGGCTTGCCTAAGTCAAACCTCATGTTAGTGTTACCACATTCATGACAACTATGATTGAAGAAAATAGAGCTTATCCTTAAAAAAAGGCTAAATCATAATTGAAATGATAATTAACTTAGGAATTGAAATGGTGGCGATGTAATGCTCTTTAGGAAGTTTTCTAGGTGTTGATGCAATAACATGATAACAAAATATAAAATAAATGTGTAATTGCTGAAAATTTAGGGTTTCCACCCAAAGGAGGATAAAAACTGCTAATTTTGTGATTTAAGACCTTTACATTCAAAAGAGGGTTAGAATCCACTAGATCCAATCACAAATCAAATAAGGATTGAATACTAAGTGTATTGGATTAATTTGGTTAATTTGGGTTCCCTCTTTTGCGAGTTGAAGTGCTGATTTAGTGTAAAATGTTGAGAATTGAAGACAAAACTGAGAAAAAAATGAGCTATAAATATGGGATTTCATTGTGCACCTGGATCTAAGTAATATAAGCTAATTCAAACCTGCCCCTCGAAAATGCCCCGAAAAAGCAAGGACCGTGATGCGGCAACACGATCCTCTGAATTTTTTGCATACCAAAAAGGGTTGTTTTGTCTCTGCATCTGAAGCTTATTTTGAGAAGTACAGTTGTGCACCTATTTCTTGCACACAAAAAGAAAGATAAAAAGGTTGTTAATAGGGGTTTGCCTAATTCAAACCCTGGTTGATGAATCAAACTTGAATGAAATGTTGCAAATACTAGAATAAATATTGGAAATTTATACCTCAGTTCTCCAATGATTGATGATGATACTTTGCTTCTTAAATGTAATCACATATTTATGAAATGGCATGAACATGACAAAACCCTAATCACACACATGCTTGCAAATGAATGATGTAATGTTGCTCCACAATTGATAATGAAGAATGCATAGCCTTGAAGACCTCTAGGAATGCTTGATGATGAATGCTCCAATGCTTGAATGAATTCCCCCTTGTATCATGATCTCCCTCTTACCCCTGTATATCCAAATGAGAGGGGAATACCTCCTTATATACTTGACTATCATCAAACATATTAATTTTTTGACATAGTTCGACACAAAGGAAGATTTCCTGCCCAAATTTTGGATACGACCAAGGATCCAAATTAGGCCCCAATTAAGGAGGACTATGGCATGGCGCCATGGTCCTAGTGAGGACCATGGCATGGCACCATGGTCCTAGTGAGGACCAAGGTTCCACACCCTAGTCCTACCCCAAATCAGGCCATGGTTAAGGGGTCCCAACAAGGTACAAGATGAAAATATGACATTTATTGCATGACAAAGACATAAATTGGTCTAGATCAAGCGTGAGGATGAGAACACTGAAGCGAGGGCCCCAAATGTGGCCAAAATTGCAAAGGGTGCAATTTTAGGATGCTACATTTAGCCCTCACTTTAGCGGAAGTATCAGATTACACAAATACTCGTGGTAAAGTAGAAGAAAGAGAGATGAAGAAGATGAGGGATGTGAAGCAAAATCACAAGGAGTATAAGATATCTCTAGTCTTGAGGAACCAAGCCCCCAATCTTAGGATCTTAAATCACTCAAACATATGCAAGGGCACACAAAAATAAGACAAAAAATAAAAAGGCGAACAAAGAGAAAAAACAAAAGGCAAAATACACAAAAATACACACAACAAAGGCTAAAGACCAAAACAAGACCTCAAGTCAACTAGCTGAAGAGACCTCGATATCAAAATGTCTCAACAAGTAATATCATTCTTGAAAAAATCCATCTCACAAACACAGGTGATCACGTAAAAGAGCAAAGCAAGAATCATCCATGAACTATCAAATAGTAAAACTATGAGTTCATGAGAGGAAGAAGAGAGAGCGTGAATACATGGTAGATGTGTTTATCCGAGTGATCCATGAGAATAATGATGAGAGAGGAGAAAATGGACATCTCTTCCCTAGATGTTTGCATCTAGGTGATCTATGTTGAGGAGGAGAGTAGGAATAGTCTAGCTCTATTCTGCTAGTTCCACTCATCCTTGTGCATGTGTGCAAGTGATGTCTAGTTTCAAGTGTATAGCACCCCATTTAAGAGTTTGTTTCCTTTGGTTTCGACCGTGCTTCAATCTGTTTAAGACATGTAATGTAAATGCAAATGCCAAGGGGATATTGTGTGTGCAAATTCCAAGGGACGAATGTCTAACCTCAGGAACATCTTGTGTAAGAGTTTTTCTTTGGTTTTGAGAATTTGTAACCTCGATCAAGATAGATACATGCCTGGTTTCAAGGACGTCTTGTGTAAGAGATTTGCTTTGGTTTCGGTGATGTGTAACCCCATCTAAGACATATATCAAATGTTGCGTCTGGTTACAGGTGTGAAGCATCTTGCTCTAAGAGTTTGTTTACTCTGGTTCCAAGAACGAACACCTCATTTACGACATGCAAAAATGATATGCAAAAAGTATAGTACAATATGGTACAAAGGGAGAAATATGGGTGCCCCCGCTCCCCCCCCCTTAAGATGTCAACATAGCCCTGTGTTGATGTCTTAAGGAAGCTAGAAACAAAGGATACCAACCTTCAATACCAAGGAGATATCCCTTGGGCAACAATGTCACAAATCCAAGCTAAAGAGGGAATAATCTTCAAGCAAGGGTAAGATAGTTGAAAAAATGATATCTTGCAACAAGTGTAAAGGAGATCCTTGGAGGAGAAGAGATCTTTAGTCAAAAGACATCTACCTCCAAGAGGAGTTTCTTGAACAAAATAAACATCTTCTACCAAAAGAAAGGAAGAGGAAGAAGAATTCATACCTCCCCCCTATTTCTAGGTGAAAGAGATTATTGATGAAGGATGACACACTTTTTGATCCAATGCAAGGGGTAAGTTTACATGATAGATGTACAACACCAAATAAAGAAGAGGTTGTAGCCAAGGACTTATACCTCTTGTGTGAGAGAGAATCCTTGAATAGACAACAATTTCACACAAGGAATGACACCAAGTCATGGAACAAATTGATCCAGGAGCATCCCCGGTCTATGAGCAATCTTGCATCGACCAAAAATATTTGTTTTTAGTTTTGTTCTTGTTGCAGTTTCTGTGTTACTTTCAACTTTTTTTTTTCCAGTAGTTATTTCTTTTTTGTCGTGGATCATATTTTCGGCTTCCAGGCTTGTTCTTGTTCATCATTCCATATTTCTAGTTCATTTGGATTATTTTTCGGCAAGTTATTCCTTCTGGAGTGTATGTTTCTTGCTTCTGAAGAAGTTTTGGGCTTATCGTCTATGTTGGAGATTTCTTCTCGTGCGAAGCAATTCCTTGGATTGTGGAACAATTTGGCACCACACACAATGTTCTTAGTCCCTTGGCCGACCCTCCTTTGTGGTCTGCACTTCATGTTTGTTCTTGGCGGATGAGCTCTTCACGTTTTGGGGCCGACCTATTTTACACATTTTATTTTCCTTCCTCGGTAAATGTAATCTTTTGTGGCCAACCCGAATGTGCTCTAGATGGTATATATAATATTGTATGTGATCCTTTGAGATATAGCGAAGTAGTATGATGATCTAGATTCATAAATTGTAATTCAAACACTTCTTGGACATCTGGGTGAATTGTATTCTGGGATGTAGTCTGAATTGAGCATGTTAGCTTGTATGTAACCTAGATATTACCCGATGTTCTACGATGAATATATGATGATGCAGAAATCTGATTTTCCATTTTCTATGTTCTATGTTGTTGCCTCTATTGTGTTACTCTTGTTGTATGATCTGGAATGTTCTCCTCGAGGATCCTCCGAGTCATGGCTGCATCAGATGGTATCGGAGCAAGTTGCGAACCTTGAGGCATTCCTTTGGGTGAATAGATTGTCGAATTGAGGCAGGTTGCAAGTGTGTTCAATAGATCATCGACGGAGAGGCAATTGAAACCTTGTAGTCAGATCGCTGAGTTGAGGTAGTTGCACCAGAGCAAAAGGAGGAGACGCCACCAATAAGGATGAACCCTGGGAGGGTAGAGTAGATGATGGAGGATTTCAAGAATGAGATCTAAAATGCGTTGGATGGTTTGCAGAGGAATCCAAAATCAAAGGATGAATATGAAGAGGTAGGAGAAGAGCTTGAGGTTGAAGAAGTGGAAGGACTGACAAATGAGGGTGAAGAAAGATTTATTATAGTGGTGGCGCAAGTGAGTAAAGTTCATAAAGTCAAGGTTTCTAACTTTTCGGGTTTGTTGAATCCGGAAGACCTGATAGACTTAATCGGAGAGTTGAAGGACTAATTCAAGTTTGAAGATGTTAAGGACCCACAAAGAGTTCGGTTAGCACAAACTAAGTTGAAAGGGCATGCTGCTTTATGGTGGAAAGAGTTGCAGAGAGATAGAGTGGAGAATGGCGAGATGAAAATCACCTAGTGAAAGCAGATGGTTGCAAGATTGAAGGATAAATTCATTCCAAGAGACTATGAGTTGGAGTTGTTCAAAAGGTTGTAGAACTTGAAGTAGAAGGACATGAGTGCGAAGGAGTACACTGAAGAATTCTACAAGGTGATGATCAGATCTGGTCATCGAGAGATGGATAGGGAGAAGGTGGCTAGATATATAAATGGATTCTGATTTAACATCCAAGATGAGATGAGTATGTTGAAGATTTCTATAGTTTAGGAGGCTTATCAATATGCTTTGAAGGCTAAAGATAAAATGAAAAGGAGACAACAAAATAACCCTAGAGGAAAGGAGAGATATAAGGGGCAGGTGAATGGTAGTATAGAGAAGCAGAATGTTGGAGAAGAACCAAAATCTAAATGGAATAAAGAACTGGATCAGAAGACACAAAGAAAAGGTAGTGGCAGTAGCAGTAGAGAATTTTTAGGTAGATGTTTTAAGCGTAGATAAACCATACATAGATCTTTTGAGTGTAAGCAAGGAATGGCAAGTAATTGCATGGCAAATGAGGGTCATGAAGCTAGAGTTACCAAAGATAATGTGTTAGAACCAGAGTAGGGAGAGTCCCTTTTGTTCAGAAGAGTCTTGATGGAGCAGAACGGTGAAAATATTGGACATACTCAAAGGAATAATCTTTTTCGGACTGTTTGCGAATTAGTTGGTAAGTGATGTAAGGTTATTGTGGATATTGGAAGTAATAATAATTTGGTATCAAAGGAGATGGGCTTGGTTTGAAGAGGCTTTAGTATCCTAGACCTTACAAGGTGAGTTGGTTTCAAGATGAGCGTAAGGTGGAAGTGAGAGAACAATGCTCAGTGAATTTTAATAGTGGACCTTTCAAGGATGAAGTCTTGTGTGACATTTTGCCTATGAGTGCTTGTCATGTTTTTTTTGGTAGACCTTGGCAATTTGATAAAGGAGCTATTTATGATTGTAGAAGAAACCTGATCACTATCGAGAAGGATGGGCATAAGTTTACTTTGGCTTCTTTGAAGGAGAAGGAGAAGACAATGAAGAATTTGAGTCTTGTGAAGAATTACAGTGCTGAGAAGCAGGTTGCAGAGAATACATCGAATGGTGGCATGGATTTGCAAAAGGATCTAGTGGATAGGTCTGATAGCAAGGTGGCACCGGATGATAGAAAGGTTAAGGTGATGGTGTCAGAATGGATGAAATCTTGTGGCAAAAATAAATCAGAGTTGAAGAAGAAAGAGAGACAAAATCAGAGACAATGTGCAAGTATGGAGCAAGTAAAGGGAGATAAAGAGAAACAAAAGCTAGAGAATTTGGTTGAGGTTCCAGAAGAGGTTAGGAAGAAGTTTGTATACAAAGAAGACATTTGGATCTAAATTGAGCATGGGATCTATATTTCGCATCCTTTTCAATGTTCATGAGTTGCCTCTCATGGAACATCTTTTTCTACCTGGGGTGTCTGATGCAGGAGCATCCTCGCTCTATGAGCAATCTTGCATCAACCAAAAATATTTACTTTTAGTTTTGCTCTTATTGCATTTTTGTGTTACTTTCAACTTTTTTTTCTAGTAGTTGTTTCTTTTTCGTTGCAAATTAGATTTTCGGCTTCCAGGCTTGTTCTTGTTCATCATTCCAGATTTCCAGTTCATTTGGATTCTTTTTCAGCAAGTTATTCCTTCCAGAGTGTCTGTTTCTTGGTTCTAGAGCAGTTTTGGGCTTACTGTCTATGTTGGAGATTTCTTCTTGTGCAGAGCGATTCCTTGGATTTTGAAACAATTTGGAACCACACACAATGTTCTTAGTCCCTTGGCCAACCCTCCTTTGTGGTTCACACTTCATGTTTGTTCTTGGCGGATGAGATCTTCACCTTTTGGGGCCGACCTATTTTACACGTTTCATTTTCCTTCCTTGGTAAATGTAATATTTTGTGGCTGACCCAGATGTCTTCCAGATGGTATATATATTATTGTATGCGATCCTTTGAGATATAGCAAAGTAGTACGATGATCTAGATTCATAAATCGTAATTCAGACACTTCTTGGAGGTCCGGGTGAATTGTATTATGGGATGTAGTCTGAACTGGTCATATTAGTCTTTATGTAACCGAGATATTACCATATATTTTATGATGATGCGGAAATACGATTTCCTATTTTCTATTTTCTATGTTGTTGCCTTTGTTGTGTTACTCTCGTTGCATGATCTATACTATTCTCTTTGACGATCCTCTGGGTCATGCCTGCATCACAAACACTACTCAACAAAGGAAAAATGGATCTTTAGAAAGAAGAGAGAAAAAGAAATCATTCCACCTCCCTGTGTAAGGACAATGAGAATAATTACACAACTTCTAAATAGAGATTAGACATAAGCAAATGCACAATATACTCACATGAATAAATATTCAATGCAAGAAAATACATTAGTATATGTAAAATGCAACTCAAAAGAAGAGGTAATCTTCAAAGAGAGATAAAAGGATTACATATTCTCCTAAGGAGGAATTAATCATAAGAGACATACCATTGCAAGAAAGGATATCAACACATGAAAAATGCAACCCCTAAAGGGAATAGTGATACATTGGATAGAAAGAGAGAGATATAAAAGGCCATCCTTGCCCCCCCCAAGCAAGAGAACAAGGAGAAGAACTACACCTTCTAAAGAGAGGTTATTCATAAGAGACGTGCCATTTTAAACAAGGAATAGATCCTAAGCAAGGAACACTCATGTGCTCGCATGAAGGATAACCCTATGAAAGAAAGGACATCGATTATGAATAATGCAACACAAAAGAAGAGGTAATATATGCAAAGAGAAAGAGCGAGACAGATGAGGGATCACAAAACCTCTCTAAGGAGACATCATTCATAAAAGATGTACCATTTCAGGCAAAGAATAGGTCCTAAACAAGGAACAAACATGTGCTCGCACGAAGGATAATTCCATGCAAGAAAGGACATCAATTTATGAATAATGCAATCTATAAAAGGAAATGGTTCAAAGATAAGAGGAGCATGTTGCTACCCCAAGATGTTTGAAGTCGAAAAAGCACCACCTCTAATGACAAATAGCCCCCAATTAAGTTAACTACTTATTTGATAGGGTGAGGAGCAATATGAGGGCGAAAGGAGTGCCAACACACTACCTTTTCACCTAGAAAGAGAGCAAGATATGTTGAAAAACATATACGAGCACAATCATGTTGTTCTTGAACAAATTCCTTAAATGCTTTACACTTTCCAAGAGAATGAGAACCACCATGATGAAAAAGACAATATTCATTTCCTTCTTTATGTTTATTTCTAAACTTCACAAAAGAAAAAATAACATTCTTGTCATACTTCAATTTTCAAAAGATTCTAGTTGCTAATCTTTCTTGATCATTGATGAGTGCATGCTTATTCTTTTGAGATTAAGGACTAGAGTTATTTTTAGAAGAAGAAGGATTCTCTTCAATGATTTTAAATCTGCCACTATCGATAATTTATTTTATTGAATTTTGAAAATCAGGATAATCATCGACATGGTGATCACGAGTTCAATGAAATGAGCAAAAATGAGTTTTTGAAGAAGAAGCACTTTTGCGGGTACAAATGGCTTGTTGTATTGCAAGATGATCTTTGAAGTCTTGAATCCTAAGAAGGTTATCCATGGGATGTTTATTATTGTTTCCTAGGCCTTCAATAGTAATTTGTGTAGGAGGGTTTATAGGGACTCGAATTCCTTGTTCAAATTTTTCAAGTCCTCGTCCGCTAAAATCTTGTTTTGATATTATGTTAAAGCAACTCCTATAAGAATCTTTTAATTTAGAAGGCGGGGGAACATTGTAATAAATTTCTTTGAAGTTTGTAGTGTAAGAATGTCTAGAAGGAATGAAAAGATTAGTAGATGAAGAAGGAATATCTTGTGGAGAAGAATTTTCCTTTCTTTCATCATGCACATTCTCTTTGGTAGGTTGGGAAGAAAGATCCTTATCATATAAGGCCTCATGTTTACTTAATGTTATGTGGAGAGAGAGATCATGAATGAAATGCATGACATTATCTTCTCTACAAATGTTTTGATGTTTAAGATAGGCTCTAGGAGAATAAGGAGGATATAGAGAGATGAAAACACCAATATTTTGATCTTGCCCCTCTTGCCCAAGGGTATGTGTATGAGAAGAAGACGGGGTCGTGTTTATCTTCAATTCTTTCTCTCCATTAGAGAGATCATTGATGGGAGTATTAGCTCTTTCTTCATTCACATTAGATACCCTAGGAGAGGTACAAGTATCAAGTGTTTTATGAACATCTCTAGGATTGGGATCTACTAAAGCTTTTAGGTGATCTACGTATGAAATGCATTTGCCTAAAAACATCACCATAACACAA
This sequence comes from Cryptomeria japonica, assembly GCF_030272615.1. NCBI lineage: Eukaryota > Viridiplantae > Streptophyta > Pinopsida > Cupressales > Cupressaceae > Cryptomeria > Cryptomeria japonica. Next base: position 41,301,149 of record NC_081410.1, on the reverse strand, counting down.
TGTACATGATAAATGCAAGCTTTGAGATCTAATTGATGAAGATAAATCAACTTGGAAAGCCTAAATATGCAATATGTCCAAGTGTTATGAATGAAAAGAAGTAACATGAAATGGAAGAAGCCATTATCTGACACGTGGTTATAATAAATGTACGTGAAAAACAATGTAATCATATGTGAAATAGCTAATAAATCCAATCCATTAATTACCATGATGAATATTTGAATTTAAATCCAAACAAAATGAATAAATTAGGATTTTATAAATAAAACCTCTTAATTTATTTGAATTAATGAGATTCACAAATTCGATTTTTTATTTATATTTTATTTTATTTTAGATAATTTGAAATTTGAAATTTAGAATTGAATAACGCAAAATTTTAGAAAAATGATTATTAATTGAAAGAATAAAATGCAATTCTCTAGGAAATTTAGGATTATGTAAAAATAATCTCTTAAATTAAAATTATCCAAAAGAAAATTAATTTTAAAATTAGGGCCTTGTGAAAATAACCTCTTAATTTTAAAATTTAAATTTGAAATTGAATTTTGATTCAAGGTTGCAATTTTGAATTTGAATTGAAATTAACAACCAAATTTGAAGAGGGAAATTCAAAATTTAAACAACCCACAAGCTCAATTTAAAAAAAAATAAAAAATTAAGGTTTTTGAAATTAACACTTAATTTTAAAATATAATTACGAAATTTGACTTGTAGATGAAATTTTGAATTTTAAAATTGACAAAGTGCTCAGATCCGAAATAATTAATCCAAATTAAACAATTCACAAGCTCAAATTTGAAATTAAAAATCAATGTTTTTATGAAATTAACCTCTAAATTGTTAAACTTTGCAAGGAAATCAAACTTGTAAATGAAAAATTAAATTTTTAATTGTTTACACTCAGATCCAAAGACAAAAATTAGAATTAATTATGTAAGGAGTCAGGTTCACCAAAATGTAAAGGGTGAAAAATTAGGGTTTCCACCTAAAGGAGGATAACCGCTAATTTTGTGATCTAAGACCTTTACATTCAAAAGAGGGTTAAAATCCACTAGATCCAGTTACAAATCAGATAAGGATTGAATACTAAGTGGATTGGAGTGATTTGGTTAATTTGGGTTCCCTCTTTTGTGAGTTGAAGTGTTGATTTAGTGTAAAATGTTGAAAATTAAAGACAAAATTGAGAAAATAATGAGCTATAAATATGGGATTTTGTCATGCACCTAGATCTGAGTAATATAAGTTGATTCGGACCCACCCCTCGAAAATGACCCGAAAAAGTAGGGACTGTGATGCGGAAACACGGTCCTTCGAATTTTTCACACACCAAAAAGGGTTGTTCCGTCTATGTGTTTGAAGCTTATTCCGAGATGTACAATTGCACACTCGTTTCCTGCACACAGAAAGAAAGGGAAAAAGGTTGGGAATAGGGGTTTGCCTAAGTCAAACCCCGGTTGAGGAATCAACTTTGAATGAAATGTTGCAAATACTAAAATAAATAATGGAAATGTATACCTCAGATATGCAATGATTGATGATGATGCTTCGCTTCTTAAATGTAATCACATATATTGTATGAAATGGCATGAACATGACAAAACCCTAATCACACACACATGCTTGCAAATGAATGATGTAATGTTGCTCCACAATTGATAGATGAAGAATATGCAACCTTGAAGACCTCTAGGAATGCTTGATGACGAATGCTCCAATGCTTGAATGAATTTGCCCTTGTATCATGATCTCCCTCTTATCCTTGTATATCCAACTGAGAGGGGAAGACCTCTTTATATACTTGCTTGTCGTCAAACATATTAATTTTTTGACATAGGCCGACACAAAGAAAGATTTCCCGCCCAAAATTTGGATAGGGCCAAGGGTCCAAATTAGGCCCCAATTAAGGAGGACCATGGCGTGATGCCATGGTACTAGTGAGGACCAAGGCGTAACGCCCCGGTCCTACCCCAAATTGGGCTAGGGTTAAGGGGTCCCAGTAAGGTACAAGATGAAAATATGACATTTATTGCAGGAAAGAGACATAAATAGGTCCAGACCAATTGTGAGGACAAGAACACTAAATCAAGGGCCCCAAATGTGGTCAAAATTGCAAAGGGTGCAATTTTAGGATGCTACAAAATTAAATGAGAATCATAATGCATAAATGTACATATTACACAAGATATACATGAAGAAAACCTTTTTGGGTAAAAAAATCCCATAAAACATCATTTTACTAAAAAAATTACAAAATATAGTCTATCATAAATAGACTGAACCTGGGGATGCTTCTCCTTACTTCCACATGGCCCAAAATACCCTTTGTGCATAGTGATATAACTCACTATAAAATCTCCAAATTCACACACTCTCAAATGAGATAGAACCTCCTAAAAAATAGGAGGAAGTGTGACAAAATTAGTTACATATTTTCAATATCCCCCATTCTCAAATAGTCAATTTGTGTAGCTTATATGAAATTACGTTGTAAAGACATTAAAATAAGGGTGTACCAACTTGGATATGCATCGATATTTCATGAATGTGTAGAAGTTACCTTCCTAATCTCTATATTTTGTAGAGAATATCCAAAGAAAACATTGGGGAATTCGTATGGTGTTGTTGCGTAGTGAAAATGATGCCGACTTTTTCCTCTTATAAAATCATTCGAATGTGGAAAATGAACGCATTGAAAATTTGTGGTTGTAGATTTTGAAATTTGAATAGATGTGGGAAAGAATCAACGATTTCAAGTTGTATTTGTCATTTATGTCTGAATTCTATGGTGACATGAATGAATTATGTATTATATTTGATTTTATGTTTATTTGGGGAGCCTTAACGTCGTTTATTGTTTGTGCAAGTGCCTATAGTAAGCAGAGTTAATACATGTAGATGTGAGAGGAAGTATGAGATAAAATACAATTGACAACCCATAAATTTGTTAGGGGCTTGTCATAGTGACAGATTAGGCACCATTATGTGCATATAGATATGTAAATACAATATGTTTTGAATTTTACATCACTTGCATTAGGTGGTTATTGTAAACATAAAAGTCATAAAAAAATGTATATGTGGATATTTTGTGCAATTTGTCTTGTATTAGAAATGCAAATGTATGTATGGTTGTTTATAATAATTGGTCAAAACACCTTCACTTGTGAACATCTATTGGTCCATTTGCAATTTTTTACTAGCCTATTTAAATTTTTTTAATTGCTAAAATACAAAAGTTGTTTGGGTGGTTAGGTGAACATGGAGTGAACGATAATTGAAACATGGATGATCCACTTCCCTTAAATATACAAATGAACAACTATTGATACACGTGAAATATTTTAATAAGATTTTTAATTATTAGGCCTATTATTTTAATTATAAGTAACTAAAAGATTAAGCAAAGTTATTGATATATGAACGCTCCTCTCCCTCCCTTAAAATATTTAAAAAAAATAAAAGAAAAAAAGCGCGCCTTACTTCATTTAAATTGCCCCTTTTCAAATTACAAGCATATCTTCAAATTCCTCGAAATTTCTATTGGGAAACACTAACAAATTGGCTGTGCAGTTGTGAAACAAAGAGAGGAGAAGATGAAGGAAGAAAATTCAGAGTCACAGTCTGCTCAATCAGTTCGGCTCTCTACTCGCATGCAAAGAGAAATCAAGCTCCTTCACAGCGACCCTCCTCCGGGCGTCTGCGCCTGGCCTGCCAATCAGAATCTTCTCAACCATCTCGAAGCTCGTAACCATTTAACCTTTGATCTCCTCTGTTTGTTTGAACTCTCCTGCATTTATTGATTTCTACCGTTTTAATGCAATAGTTAGGGTTCGATTATTTGCGTTTCGATCCAATATCAGGGTTAAGTGTAACATGGCTTCATCGTTTTAACAGAAATTGAAGGATAACCCACTAGTATGTGATAGTTAAGGTTCTGGTTAAATATTTAAAGTTTGATGCAACAGTCTGGGCTGCAATGGAGTAATGCTTCTTTTTTTGAATAGAATTTGGACGACCATGTAATACTTATAGCTTAAATGTAAGAGCATGGTTTTCGATGCAATCGCGATTCTTTTTTTAAGAAATATTGAAGGACAATGAATTATTCATAGTTAGAATGTGATTATTCGTGTTCTAATGTAATGCCTAGGACTGTGATGCTATTATGCCTCATTTTTTAGCTGAAATCGGAGGACAACTTTGTATTTGTCGTTTGAATGTAATTTTAAGGGTTCTGATGCAATATTTAGGGTTTCGATGCAGTTATGCTTAGTTTATGAATGTAAGTGTTTTTGGAAGATAAATTATGTCAATTTTTTTTAATGTATACATTTTGGATCATATTCCATGATCAATCACAAACGAGAAAAACAATGAGTAACTTATTACAGAAATAGTGTTTTTATAAAGGAGGAGAATAGAATAGGCAAGCAGAACAAGTATTGTGGTGAGAGGAGGATAATAGAATTAAAACAAAAACAAGGCAATACGTTCTTAAAAAAAATTAATATTATACTTGAGATTTATATGATCATTAACTACAACATTTTAATCATTTAATATTCAATTTTCTTGAAGATTTATTACCCTTTTACCTCCTCTTACCTCAACTCTTGTTCTTCGTGCCAATTCTCTTCTACTCCTTTATAAAGGATGCAATTCTGCAATCTTACTCTTGTTTTCCTCATCCTCACGATGGATCATGGAGTATATTCACTATAATGAATTGTGAAAATGTGATGGCTTTAATATGCTTACCTTTTTATTAAGAAACAAAGATAAATATAGTAATTAATTTAAGTTTAATAATTAGTGAATGTAAGCAATTGGTGAGATGAGCCAGTATTTGGCAGTCTATATTTACAGGTATACTGTGTGCATTTAAAGCCAGGTCGGCTATTACATTTTTTTTTGATGTAGGACTAATAGTGTGTGCCAAAGTTACAATTTTCATTTTCAGCCATCCAATTTATGTGAATGGCTGATTTTTAAGGCATTTAAAGGAGGTTTTAAATACAAATAGCAAAAGTTTGGTCTGTAATTTATACATTAAATCATGTCTTGTTTGCATGCTATTTTGTCACCACACGATTTGTTATTTTTTGACATGATTTGTTGTGGTGAACGTTTCTACACAAATACTAGTTTTGAAAGTTGCATCTAGTAGCTTTCATTCAAACAAAAAATGGCCTTCTAGTTTCCAAGAGTCATCATATGTATCGGACATTGCTCAACTATACCTCTCTCTGCTAGTTAAGGTTTTAGTGTAACTATGTTTCATTTTCATAAACAAATATAAGGACAATGCAGTAATTGCTAATTACAGTTTGAAATTGATTATTTGGGTTCCAATGCAATAGTTAGGGTTTTGATATAATATCAAACGAGGGCCTCTAGATGCTTCCCTGATGTAGGCCTCTAGAGCATTTATGCTCTTTGATTTTTGAATGCACCATCCTTCCAAAAGGCTTTGTTTTTTAACAGAAAATGGAGGACAATGCACTAATTACAGTTTGAATGTGGTAATTATTTCATGCAATAGTACAATGTAATAGACTTAGTTCAAATGTAATAATTTAGGTTATGACCCGTAGTAGGATTTCTGTGCAATAATACTTTATTTTTGAAGAGAAATAGAAGGATCATGTAATGATTATGGTTTGAGTGTAATAAGAACAATGCACTAATTACAGTTTGAATGCGGTAATTATTTCATGCAATCGTAGGTTTTGATGCAAGAATACTTCATTTTTAATGGAAATTGGAGGAACGGTTCAATTGCAGTAATTATTTTGATGTAATGGTACTCTGTTTTTTAATGGAACTTGGAGTACAAGGTAAAAGTTACAGTTCAAATGTAATAATTTAGATTCTGATTCAGAAGTAGGATTTCTATGCAATAATACTTAATTTTTAAGCAGAAATTGAAGGACCGTGTCATGATTATGGTTTGAGTATAGTAATTATAGTTTCAATTCAATACATAGACTTTTAATGCAATACTCCTTTTTTACGAATGGAAATTGAAGAATGATAAAATAGTTACAATTTGTCTCTCAAGATGTGGGATTTGATGCAATAATGCTTCATTTTATACAGATATTGAATGTCAAGTTACGATTTTGATGCAATATACCTATTGTTTTGATGCTTGAATACTTTGTTTGTGAACAGAAATTGAGGGACTGCAACAATTATGGTTTGAATGCAATAATTTGGTTTTGATGCAATAATGCTTAACTTTTGGACCTGAAATTAAAGAGCAATGTAATCATTATGATTTGAATGCAATTATTTAGGGCTTTAAGCAATGTCTAGGGTTTTGAAGCAACAATTCTTCATTTTAACTTTGACGGCTTAATTTAGGGCTTTAATACTTTAATGCTTCATTTTAAACAGAAGTTGAAGGACAATAATAATTATGACTGAAATGTAATATTTAAGGATTGTATATAATGTTAGGGTTGGATGAAACAGTTAGGATTTGACTGCAACTTCTTTTTTGACATAAACTGAAGGACAATGTAGTAATTATGGTTTGACTGTATTAATTAGGGTTTTGAAAGGACTAATGCTTCTTTTTTGAACAGAAATTGAAAATAATGTGACATTATGCTTTTAAATTTTAATAAAATATCTAGGATTTTAATTTAATAATATCTCATTTTGAACAGAAATTGAAGGTCCAGAGGGAACTGTTTATGCCAAAGGAGTCTTCAAGCTCGAGATTCAAGTGCCTGAAAGGTTAGGTGAATTTTTCATTTTCTACCTTTAATATTTAGTGATGAGAGATGAAGTTTAGATATGATGAAGATTTAGATTTTGTAAAATTACGATTATGAATTCATTTTTAAATTTTTTTTTTGAATTATTGTTAAGGTTTTTTCCCATACTATAGCAAATTTACACTGTCCAGTACATTGTAGATTCTCCATGGACAGAAGTAAAAAATAGACTGAGATTAATTTTCCTTTGATGTGTTTGAGTTGGATTTTGGTTTCTCTTAGTTTGTTAGGAAAAGGTAAAGACCTAGGTTCAGATAAACTAGATTGCAAGTATTTTTCTTTGTAAAAGCAAATCTTATCCAAACTTAAGAATTATAGGTTAGCAATCACATTCTAGTAGATTTTTAACCATGCATAGACATCATTTCAGAGTTTAATAAAAAATAGCTCTTGGAGAAGCCTGTAAAAATAAATAAGAATTCTCTTTATCTCCTCAAACTTAACTAAATTAGATCAGAATTATTTTTTATTCCTCAATAACAAATGAATACTAGATCATAAGTGTTTTTGGTTCAACAAGAGTAATGTGCTTGAGTTAAATTTTGGTTTCTCACATTTTGTTTAGTACATTCTTACAGTTTGCAGGCTGAATCGATTCTTGTTTTTATCTTGCAGATATCCTTTTGAGCCTCCCAACGTGAGGTTTGTAACTCCAATATATCATCCCAATATTGACAGTGGAGGTCGTATTTGTCTGGATATTCTTAATTTGCCACCAAAGGTATGAAAATTAAACTCCAACATACATATTTTTATATTCCAAACATGATGTCCTGGAGATTGTTTCTAATATCAGTGCCTGGAGGGATAATTTCCGAGTTTGGAAATAATCTTTCTGTGAATAGTCCTCTAGAAGAAACAAAATTGCTTGTAGTTCTTCAAAAAATTGCTAATGCAGTCTGTTTGACATCTAATGCGAAACTGTGGCAAATTCTACCCAATTGGACAAAATAGTATAGCACTCCCTGAAAATTAGCAATTGTTGCACTCTACAATATATCATAGTTGCACGATTCCTTCATTCCTTCATGAATCTAATGAGTTGTAGCAGCCAGCGATCAAGAACTTCCAACTTGTTTCAACTCTGTAAAATTCAGCCTTTCTTCTGAAGTTTCCGGAGTCTCAGAGACTATGCCTGCAAACAGAAACAGAGGATAAAAACACTTCTTTACTGTTGAAATACCTCACATGGAGTAAAAGTTTTTGGCTAACTTGTTGGCTGATTTTTTCACTCTGGTGGATTCTGGTACAGTTTAATTTATTTTCAATTCTGAGTTTGTTTGATGTATTAGTCTTGTCTAAGCCATGTCAGAGGACTCATTGAGTATGAAAAATCTAATCCTATTTTATAGAATGTGCATTGATTGGTGAAGACATCCAAATAAAGAAAATGCTTGAAATGTGGTGACTCAGGGTTCTAAATAACTCATGGTTTCTTGGCTGAGCATTTTATATGAGAATGCCCTTCTTACTAGAGTATCTGAATATGTCCACACTCTCTCCCTAGATGTGCATATCAACGTATCTGATACAAACTTGAAACAGACTAAAACAGATAAAACATTGAGAAGACAAGAATAAAACTCAAGACAAGATTTTTCTCGTGGAAATCCCTCTCAGGTAAAAAACCACGGCATTAAAGTTTTCAATTATAATCAAGGGCACCAACCCATACACAAGTAAGAGCTCCAACTCTTCAAAGACAGAGGCACCAACCTCAGCTTACATGAATTTACAAAGATGTCAACCTTAAACAACAGAGGCACCAACCCCTACAATATAAAGTGATGCATGCTAAAAAGGACACAAGAGAACACAAGTTCAAACGTTAGTATGTTAGTGACAAAAACGAAATACAAATGAACCTATGATCCTAAACATGCATATCAAGAGAGATATAAAACAGACAATAAGAAGCACACAAAAACGGAAAAGGGAAAGAAAACTCCCCAAGATGCTCCTCACAATGCTCATAGTTGCTCCTCCCTTGTTCTTCTCCTCTCCAAGTTCCACATGAGTGTAGCCTTCAGTTTTTTGCACTATCTATGGATGTCTTATGGAGATTCAAGATTATGAAAATGAAAATAACTACTCATGCAAGTGTAAACAAGCTAATATGAGAAAGCACCTTTATTATTCTATGTTAATTTTAGCCAAAATAACAAAACAAATGCTTCTAAAATGCTCTCTTAAAATAACTATAAGTTTGATGTATACAAGATTTCTGGATCTTTTTGAAGAAGGAATGAACTCTATTTATAGGAAAAATGGAGAAATGGATGGTTGAGATTGAGTAATCTCAACAAGGGCCAGGATTGATGGGTTTGTGATCCATGTGAGGGTTTTCAACCCAATCCTAGGATGACAAATGTCAACATGAGATGGTTTGAGAGGAGAGGGAGGAAGCATTAAATGCTTGAGATGACATGAAGGTTACCTTGGGAGGGTTTGGTTAGGCTTGAGTTAGTGAATAAAACTTTTATCCAATGCATAATGCCTTTATCCAATGGACAAACTCTTGTGCAAGAGTTAGTGGGGATAACCATGGTCAAAACAATGAATGCTTGAAGAGACCCATGAGTTAAATGAGGGTTAAGTTAGAGGGAAAGTCTCTAACCATGTGGGTGAGTTGAGTTTAACCATTAATGGTTATGTAAGAGCCATAAATGGTTATGTAAGAACCATTAATGGTTTGGAAGACTTTGGGGGTTAACTCGTTGGAGGATAAAAGCCTTTAATGCTTTTCAAAGACTTTAGAGGCTTTAAGAAGTGACTTCTCTTTGGTTAGGAATGTGACAATAATTAGGGGATACGACTGCGTTATATCGAGTCACCAACATACGTCAAATTTTTAATGCCACTCCTTTTCAGAAAAGAATGTGCACATACAAAGCAGTTGGCAAAAACGCTCTCATTCCATCATTGTCGCCACACACAGCAAAATTTTTAACAACCGCAAGGCAAAGACTAAACAGAAAAATACGATATCGAATCATGCAAAAAGAATGCCTCACTTCTACAGAGTCTTGCACTGAAATTTCATCATTCAAAATCAGAAAGAAAACGACTGCTGCCGTGTACAGAGAAGAATTCCATCTATCAATTGGGACTTGAACACATGATAAAAATCGAGGAAGCTCCAGCTTCTTCAAGCAACAGGAACCAAAAACAATCATTCTGTGTCAAATATTGATCAGACCAGCCAAAAAAACAATACAGTCAGGGAATATTGACACCTGTTGCAGATAATAGAAAATTCCCATAATGCAGAGAAGACGTTTCACACACCAAATGGTAGAGACATGGGAGAAAAACAACCACGCACAGCAGGAGATGGACAACATTAAAACGTCTGTAACTGACCATCCAAAGAGTTTGATAAAGTCAACAAAACAACTTACACCTGTAGCCTTCGAAATGCTATATGACACATCAAGAAATAAGGTATAAACAATATCAGCCCAAACATACGAGCAAGTAACTAACTTGAAGAAACTCAAGCATAAGTTCTAAAATATTAACGTCAATGACAATATATGCAACACTTTCAACACAACTGTACTATTCTTTTTAACGTTTTAATCTATACATATTTAAAAATAATAATTGTTTATAATTTTTTACTTATTTAATATTTATGTTATGTTGTTTAAATGCTAGGAAATAAAAATAAAAATAAAAATTATTGTTTAAATATAAAAAAATTATTAATATATATTTAATTGTTTATTCTTTACTATCATATCAATATTTAAATTTTAATATTATTTAATTTTATATATATATATATTTTTCTAGGCTTTTTTTTCTATCAGTAAAGTCAAGTCATAGTATATTAATTCCATATAAGTATACAAAGTTTATAATTAGAAAGCATAAAACCATTAGCTGTCCATTCTGCCCTACCACCAAAAAAATTTCTAATTGTAGCAAAAAATATCTTAACAAAGTCCAAATTCAATCCTAAGCAACTATAGTCTTGCTAAGTATGCTTAAATTTACATTTCAAATACACATAAGAAAAAAGCACACACTAAACCAGACAAAGTAGGCCTCCTTTGTGAATTTGATTTCTTGCTTTTCACAAACGCACCCACAACATCCTTGGCCTTCTTTTCCTTTTTGTGTTCTTGAATGTGTTCTTTGATGAGCTGGAAGCCAATGGCTGCCTCCTTGTGTCGGTCTTCACGATTCTCAACCGAACACCACAACATGAATGGCCTTAGCGGCAAGGTGAAATCAGTCGTTTGCACCCAACTCCCTACTCTAGCAATGAAACCTTCACTCCACTTTGCCATGCTTATAAAGGTACCCATACCTAGGCTCCATTTTGTTTTGACACAGGCTTCCATCACCTACCAAGCCTCTTCCTTCATTCCAATTCTAGGCACTAGACGAGCACCATGGACGAAATGTCCACATTAGAACGATATTTAGTCTCTGCATTCATAAACCTATCACCTAGAAGCATTTGAATCATTTGAAAAAACATGGGATCATAGATTTTGAAAATATTTTTCATCCTAAATCCGTTATCTCCCCCATGAAGGAAATCTGCCACTTCCTAGCCCTTAAACTAAAAGAAGCTTCCATTGCTCTTTGTGACCACACACATCCCACAAGCTCTGCAGAGGAGAAATGAACCCAACACCTTGTCATTGGTTAGAGCAGACACAAATTAGAAACTTTAGGAAATGTGCTCGCAAAACTTTTTTTATGATTTAATGAATAAGCGAAAAAGATATAAAACCATCTACGATCTCCCAAAAAGTTTGCACGCATCAATTGATAGGTTGGACAATTGACCATTAGGGTTTAATCATCCACACATTTCATTCCTCTGTCGTATCTCCCAAGCTTCCCAATTCAGAACTCGTAAATCTAGCCACCAAATATCATTATTGTTTGCATTGAATGAAATTGCCCATTTCGACAAGTTGTTTGCACCTTATTACCATCCCTCCTCACATGTGAGTTTAAAATTTTGGGATTGATTTAACTTCATCTTGATAAATTTTATAACTTTATTGATTTCCAGCTAGGTGTTTCGCCTTTAATGAGTCCATTAACAATAATTTGTGAGTTGCCCTCTAAGTGCAGCTTAGAGATTGATAGTTTATCAGCCAAATGAATTGCTAATAGAGGCGCATTAACCTCTGCTTCATTATTCTTGCCTTCCTTAAGTTTCTGATTTCCAATTGCAAGTATATTACTTTGATCGTCTCTAGCCATGCACTGTATAAACAAGACAATCGCAGAGGTATTAGACACCTTATGACCATCTACAACAACAGTAGTCCCTCCCACTCCATCATCAAATTCAATGGATGAAATAAACAAATTTTTGGCACAACAAAGACAATTGTAACCTATACCACATTTGCCTACATGATAGTTTCCAATCACAAACTTGGTGCAGATATCCCCATTATAAAGATTTCAATTTGGGAGATATGTCACAAAAAATTGCAAGAGGATCTATTAAAACAAAAAACAGACATAGTGAATGAATGAATGATTTTACTTGTTGAAAATGTAGCTAGGTCGTATCCCTTGATTGGGCCGACCTAGCTTGGTAAATTTTAATGTGGCCTTCGGCCTTAAAATTTATTGTTTAACTGGGCCTATTTGGGCACACCTCATGTGTAACATTTAAATTCAAATAGGTCAGGACCTATTATTATGTAACTTGTAAAGTGTTATTGGTCAGGTCCTAACCGATGTAACTTGTGATATTGGTCTGACCCTATAATGGCGAATGTAACTTGTGAATTTGTAATTTGGTGCCAAAGCCGAACTAGGCATAAGGGTCAAGGGCATGTATATAAAGGAAGTGACTTGAGGTCACAAGACACATATATCAAGCATCACATCTCTGCTACATATGCGAATTTTGTAATTGTGGTTTGCACAAGATAAGCAATGAATCTGATTCTTTCAGTCAGCGAAATTGTCTTCTAGCTGGGCGAACATCTTCCTAGGTTTGCCGAACCTGCTCCTAGGTCTGTCGAGCTTGCCCCAAGGCTGCCGAACCTGCTCCAACGCTGCTGAACCTACTTCAGGCTGTGCTACATTTGTTCTAGGGCAAACGAACTCCCTCACATGATCCACAATCAACAATCTGGGCGATTGTTCAAGTCTGACCTGAATTGTGATTCAAATGAGTTCTTTGTATGCTCTAGAAGGGTAGTATTGTAATCTGCTGCTTTATCTAATCTAATCAGATTTGAGATCTTTGGTTGATGGGTTTTTCCTCCAAGAGGGAGGTTTTCCTAGGGTACATGTGTGTTATGCGTATGATTTACTTTGCATTCTGATTTTTTGGTCTATACTGCTAATCTGATCACTAAAAACTAACATTACTAACGTCCACGAGATTGATCAGTCTATGGGACCAGGAAATCACAGCCAAAGCTAACTTCATATTCTTTTCCAAGTCAGATCTCCTACTATGAATCTTGACCAAAAAGCTAGCAGTTTGATTGATCTTATCCTCGCCAAATAAATGATGCATGTTGTCGCTCTTCGGGATGATCTCGTACTGAGCACAAATATCATCATAAGTTGTGCACTCAATGAGAAAGTGCCATTTGGTCTCAATTGCACCCATCTCACAAAACAAGCAAATTCTCTCTTCCTATAGCTTTTTGGGCCTTTTCCACCTACCCGTTTCACACCCGAGATGATGCAAACTTGTCCTCAATTGTGCCAATAACAACCTTGCCTTTCCTTTAATAACTGCCCCTAAGTATGCTTTCTCTCCATGATCCCAAGTTGGGTTAAACTCTTTGATGTAGTACATCTTTTTTCGTCCAATACAATTATTCCACATGGCAATTTGAAACTTTCCTAGGACAAACTTATTTGTTTCCTCATTGGAATTTGGACATTTGTGCAACTTGATGTTCCACTTGTTCAACCACTTTTTGTTTTGTTTCATTCGAGTTTTCTTCCTATTGTTAAGTCCCTCTTCCATGGGAATTTTGGGCCACCGTTGGTTATCCGTGATTTCCACTTCTTTAGATAGCTTATTAACTTGGTTATCTCTGAAGACTCCAACGAGAAAGTACTTGCTTCTGCTAAAAGGATCTCATATGGAACTGATGTTTTATCTTTGAGATTGCTTGTGATTAGGTGTTTTTGAATCCTCTCTAACTATCTCCATTCATAGTTTGACATGCTGCCTCCCCAATCTTCACAACCATATAGAACAATCGGTGTAACCAATAAACCAAAAAGAGTTTTCTTGGTTTTCCAATCCCATAGTTCAGCTTTTTTGTACCTATTTTGGAGTAGATATGATGCTTTCCATCCTCCCTGTACTCTTTTCGCTCTACAAGTCTCCCAACTAAGCTTATAGTGGAAGTCAATCCCAAGATATTTGTATTCTTTCACAATTTCCAACGTGCTGCCATCAAAAAGGAAGGTTGGATGCAAGTTTTTTAGTATAATCAGTCAATCAATTTGAAACTAGAAACTAACATACCAATGAAACTTTTGAATATAAAGACTAACTAAACTTTAAACTGATTAAACAATCTAGAATGAAAGTACATTCATAATCTCTAAAGTTTGGACTTACTGACATTAAATAGTATGCAGAAATAATAGGTACAGCAGACTGTTATTAATTCAAACAATTGGCAAACATCAAATAAGAGTGACAGCTTATTGATCTTTCATTTATAAATCAAAATAGGTTACTTTCACTAGCCGATTTACATCAAAAGCAATTCATCAAATAGACAAATAGACATGGACACTTTCAGATTTATCTGAGAACATATACTGTCATAAACTCTTACAACCAACTGAAAGTGCAACAGAAATTTGATAATTAGAACCTGGAAATCTGTGGTGAAGAAGTGTGTGATATATGACTGTCATCAAGCCCCCTAAGTGCCAAGTCGTCCCTTATACAAGGCCGCCATTACTGCTGCAAGTCTGAAGCTCTGAGAACACACTGTAATCTGTTTCAGACATTCCAAAAAACCATCTTCCAACTGATCAGATTTTCCAACTATATGACAGTGCCTATCAATCCCATGTGACTTTGAGCAATTATAGACTTTCGATGGTGAAAATCGATGGACTCCAAAGGGGCAGACCTGTTATAGTTCGACTTCTTCAAATAAATCAATAGACACCCCTAACACACTAAATTACCTCAAAAATATCGCCACACTCTCCAATGAATTTTGGTGCCCATAGATCTCAAAATCGTTGCAGATATGATGAGATATGACTCAAAATGTGGGGATCATGGTCTGCAACTGAGACAATAATCAGTCCTTAACCCTTCGAACTGCTCTACAATCTTCAATGGTTATTGCCATTGAGCTCCATTGGAAATCGCTGTCTTCCAAATACAAGTAGAATGCATTCACCATAAATTGTGAACCAAGCTGTAAAGATCTGAAAATCTGAAGCAAATTGTAATGTCTGAAGGTCTGAAGCAACACCACAAAAATCTGATATGAAACTCTATGAGCTCAAATAGGAAGATTAGAGTATCCTCCTCTCAACTACAAATTTGTCTTCAAGAAGACTTCACAAATTAGGCACCAATGTAGATACCATCACGAACCTACTCCCAAAATGAAGAACTAGGGTTTCGTCCAGTCCTTCTATCCAATCTGCTGAAGGTTTGCATCCTCAGAGATTCAACTAATGCCACGCATCAGTTCATTTCATCATATCCAAATTTCCAATCTAAGTCTTCCCTCCTTCAATTAACCTCTTCTATTTATCTTATTCACAACCCGTCATGAGGTACCTTCTAGAAGAGAGTAGGTACACTTTATTCAATTTAATTAAGTGACTAATTTAATTATAATTTTATTTTTATACTTTAGTCACTTTTAATTAAATTAATTAAATATAAAGTGACTTTTTAATAATTAATTTAATTTAATGACTTTATAAGAAATTAATTTAATTAATTTCTCTTTATTACTCCTATCAGCCAAAAGGCTAAAATTGGGCACATAACACCATGCGTTTAAAGAATGGTTAAGCTAGAGAGAAAGTCTCTAACCTAGGGTTGAGTTTGAGTTAACCATTAATGGTTATGAAGACTTTTGTGGTTAACTTGTTGGAGACACAAAGCCTTTAATGGTTTGTGAAGACTTTAAGGGTATTTGAGAAGTGACCCTTTTCTTAAGGATTGTGCAAATGCTTAGGAGGGGATTAGTCTTAATTAGGATGGTTTAGAAGAATCTAGAAGGGGGATTAGATATGCAAGTGGATTTGTTAGGAGAATGCAAGTGGGAGGATTTTTGAATTTAATTTTGAAATAAAATGATTTATTTCACAAAGTGGTTACAACTTGCATTGGAAGAATTTTTTAATAAATTTGATTTATTTAAATAGGATAAAGACTATAATTAAATGTAAATTTAATTAAAATAGGAAATGGGGATTTAATTAAATAAAAATGATTTATTTAATTAAAGGTTAGAATGCGGTCAATCAAATAAATTGAATAATTTATTTAATCAATAGAAGAATGTGGGGGGGATTAATTAAATATGATTTAATTAATAGAGGAATTGATTTAATAGATTAAATAAACATTGAATATTTATTTAATTATATGGTCAGATTTATACGTCTACATTTTGCCCCTTTGAAGTGATGTGTGTGTGCACGTTAGTTCAAAGAAAAATCGCGTGATGGTGTTGATAAAAAAAATTGATTTTGCCCCAGATACTAATTGTTGGATAATGATGTGATGATGCCCCCTTGGGAGATGAATCAGATAGATCTATGCATTTTCGGGATTTGGACAATCGATTCATTTCCCGAAAGAAATGAGTATTTGTTTGATTGATTACGTGACCTCATGATTGGTGAGTCATTGATAGGGTAGGTTTGATTAATCGCCTGATTGATAAGAGTTTATGATAGAAACTCCAATTTTGATGATTTTGTGACTGCGTCACTGATAGGTTAGGTCGGATTTGATAAGAGTTTGTGATAGAAACTCCAAGTTTGATGATGTTGTGACTTTCATCACTGATAGGGAAGGTCAGATTTGATAAGTGTTTGTGATAGGAACTCCAAGTTTGATGATGGCGTGACTTGCGTCACTGATAGGATAGGTTGGATTAACCTTTTGATTGATAAGAGTTTATGATAGAAACTCCAAGTTTGATAATGTCGTGTTTTGCGTCATTGATAAGCTAGGTTGAGATGAACTTGCTGATTTGATAAGAGTTTATGATAGAAACTCCAATTTTGATGATTGCGTGACTTGCATCACTAATAGGAGTTTGTGATAGAAACTCCAAGTTTTGATAATTTCGTGACTTGCGTCATTGATAAGA
This sequence comes from Cryptomeria japonica, assembly GCF_030272615.1. NCBI lineage: Eukaryota > Viridiplantae > Streptophyta > Pinopsida > Cupressales > Cupressaceae > Cryptomeria > Cryptomeria japonica. The sequence continues at coordinate 41,284,030 of NC_081410.1, read as the reverse complement.
GTTTGAGATAGAAACTCCAAGTTTTGATAATTTCGTGACTTGAGTCACTGATAAGAGTTTGTGATAGAAACTCCTGATTGATAGTGTGACTTGCGTCACTGATAGGATAGGTTTAGATGTCTCCATCTGATTTGATAAGAGTTTGTGATAGAAACTCTTGATTGATAGCGTGACTTACGTCACTGATAGGCTAGGTTGAGATGAACTTGTTGATTTGATAAGAGTCTATGATAGAAACTCCAAATTTGATATCGTGACTTGCGTCATTGATAGGATAGGTTTAGATGAACCCACTTGATTTGATAAGAGTTTATGATAGAAACTCTTGATTGATAGTGTGACTTATGTCACTGATAGGCTAGGTTGAGATGAACTTGCTGATTTGATAAGAGTTTATGATAGAAACCCCAATTTTGATAAGTCGTGACTTCGCCATTGATAGGCTAGGTTGAGATGAACTTGTTGATTTGATAAGAGTTTATGATAGAAACTTTTGATTGATAGCGTGACTTATGTCATTGATAGGATAGGTTTGATTGTTTGATTGGATTGATAGGATTGATTGGATAGATAGGATAGATAGGATTGATAGGATTGATTGGATTGAGATCAAGTCTGGTTTCAAGGACACATCCTGTAAGACAAAGATGATCAAACCGTCTAGTTTTAGAAAAGATACATCCTGTATAAGACAAATGATAGATCAAAACGTCTGGTTCGAGGAAAGATACATCCTGTATAAGACAAATGATAGATGACAGTTGGATAAATGATGATGATATTAAAGTGAAGAATGATTCCATGATGATGTGATAGATGTGCATATGATTTTACTGTGATGTGTTCATATGATGATTATGCATGTATCATGATGATGTTTATTGATGCTTATTAAATGATATGAATGCAACTAAATGCAATGATGAAGGATGATAATGAATGCAACTAAATGCAACGATGATAATGAATTTTAGCCATGCAAGCCTAATTGTGCAACGTTGTCATTCCGTCAGTCAATTGTTTGTGCTCTTTTTATCATCATTGAGTTTTTTTTAAATGTTGAAAGTTAGTACAAACATTGATGGTATAATTGAACCATGATAACCTGAGTACAACATACATGGATTATGATATTGCAAGATGACACAAGCGTCGAGGTATAATTGAACCAAGACGACTTGAGTGTCATTTGTGTAAAACAGGTAAGAGTTAACCATCAGTAAATGCAAAACCGAAATGTCTTCAATGTTATGTTTCGAATCATGTCTTGCGACTAATTAGCATAGTACAAATGATCCACTCACAGATAGTAGACAAAGAAAATATCAGACCCCTTCCTTGCTCCTCTAGTTCAAGACATCCTTGAGTTGCTTAGGAGATTTGACAACCAAAAATCAAGATAGAAACAGTCAAATCTCATGCTAAAGTAATCAAACCATGATTCAAAATAGATCATCTATCGTGTTTCTTTCTACCAATCTCGAAGTCAAGGTTGATGATTGGTTTGAAATGTGTGTGCAATCGTTCAATGTTGAATTGCTTTTGGATTTGGAGGTTTGGATGTGCTTTGCCCCATTGCTGGTTGTTTGTTTTGTTGAAGTCTAAAACGAATTGCTCCCGTTGAGTTCAGGATTTTTGGCCCAGTCCTGATAGGACCTTTCTCTATGGATATATACAAGGATCACCAAGCCATGGTGAGATGTTTTTGTCGTGCTTGAGATGGATACAAGGCTTCTTATTACAGATATGGATAATGATAGTGAAAATCAGATATATGATATATGTACTAATAGATAGAAGAGATGTAGACTAGTTAGATGGATATTGATATGTGTCTTTGTTTTTGATTGTTCAATGTGATGGTTGATAATGATATCTGGTTTCAAAGAGTGAGTACCCCGTGTAAGACTTATCTGTTTGGTTTCGAGTGTACCCTTCCCTATATAAGACATGTTGATGTTTGATAGAGTTTGATAGATGGATTGATTTAACAAGACATGTGATCAGTTTGATTACAGACTTTGAGAGTTTGATTACAGACTTTGATTACAGATTGATTGAACAAGACATGTGATCTGTTTGATTTAACAAGACATGTGATCAATTTGATTATAGACTTTGAGAGTTTGCTTGTTGATTTGATTATATGGATGATCTATGCATTTTTCTTTGTCCTTAGTTTTGATCAAGATCTAGGATGAAAAAAGGGATGTGGATGGAGATAGGATATGGATAAGATCATAGATAGTGATGGATTTAGATAAGGTAATGGACATTAGAGGAACGATAATGGGAGATGTGGTAGGAAGAATAGAGTGGATGAAACTTGCCCACAAGTATACAGGTCTCCATTTGCAAAAAAGGCGATATGTGAGATTGTCACTGTCATATTCCCCTCAAATTTTTGTGTATTAATGTATATTCCAAAGAAAAATAATAAAGTAATACTCACTGGTTATTAATTTACAAATAATAGTTAAACATTATTCACTGATTGTATTGTTCATTGTTAATTATTAATTGTTGTTAATAATAATATATTAATATTCACTGGCTTTTATTAATAAACAATATCCATTGATCAGTATTTACTAAATTATCATTAATTTACATTAATAATAAAATATTATCCTTATGATAATTTACATTAATAATAAAATATTATTCATTAGATAAGGATACTAATGAATTATTGATGGAAGTAAAGTTAACCAATTATCTAAGAGAGCGGTGACTTTTCTAGGAGTCACCGCCCTCCAAACCTTTCCCAACAACCATGACTCTCAATGCAGACATGGAGGAAAAGATAAATAGGAGACTCGGGGGATGGACAAGGCAGGTGGAAGACTTAGAAGATAAGAATTCACTACGCCTAAGGTAACTACATCCGTCTCAGGTACGAATCCTCTCTATGCACCTGCATTTACGATTCCTTCTAAATTGTTATATTTCATATTACGTATATGATAAACATTGTATTATTTCTAATAATATTTATATGAACCCCACGATGTTGGGAATGCCAACATAAATAAAATCTACAGTAATTACGTTAATTCTGGAAAAATAATAATCGGTTCACTCAGAAAATATATGACTATATGATCAATTCACTAATAACATCTGTATACTAAAAATATAAAAATCTGGAAAACTTCAGTAGTCTAATCAATAACACACTCTGGATAATCATGGGTAATTGTATAAGTAACCTAATGCACATTCAAATATAGATAATAAATTATGTGACTGAATCAACTAGCAGCAAATATATTAATTCTGAGAATAATTAACCGGTTCATTGTAATTCACTGCCATATAGGATTAATCTATTAATAGTATTAACTTCTGCAAATAAATGAACAGCAACTCTGTGAATAGTTAATACAGATAATAAACTGGAAATATTTAGGAAACTAAATATTTGAATAATCTAGTATTCTATAGTAATTGATATAACTAAATCAAATTATTACATGCTGGGAGTTAACTGGTGAAATAATTAGAATGACAATAAGACTTGAATGTTGATAATAAAATGATTATTAATGAAAATGTGAATTAAAATCATCCCTGAGAAGTAGGGAGAATTGCTATAGGGCACCCTACTTGATAAAAGGGTAGGGAGAACTACTATAGGGCACCCTACGAGATCATTAAGTGGGGAGAATTGCTATAGGGCACCCTACCTAATAAATGGGTAGGGAGAACTGCTATAGGGCACCCTACGAGATCATTAAGTGGGGAGAACTGTTGGAGGGCACCCTACCTAATAAATGGGTAGGGAGAACTGCTATAGGGCACCCTACAAGATCACTGGGAAGGGAGAACTGCTATGGGGTCACCCTACATGGTAGTACTGAGTATGGGAAACTATTGATAAGACACCCTACATTAGTATATTTTCCCATTATTCCTAATCTACAATTTAGTCTTTGACACTGCTACCTTAATTTTAGTTTATAGTTAATTCTGAATTTACTTACTTATATATTAATCACTTGAATAATTCATAGCATCTCCTAACCCGGTTTTGCAGGTTTGGACAAGCAGAAATTAAGGTACGTACTTTCAACCCCACTAGGACCCATAACTAGGGTATTTCCAGTTATTTTCCCTAAGGGACATTACAAGTGGTATCAGAACATGTTCCTGCCAGCCTAAGGGAACCAGTTAATGCACTTAAGTCAGCGAACCATAAGAGCTCTAGAAAGGGAAAAAAAGAAAGCCACATTAGCTATGGAGCATGAGTTTAGGACATTTATGGAACAAACTGCCCAAACCCTTCAAAACATAACAGCAACCATAAATAACCTCTGGCCAAACCAAAGGAATGAAAGAGAGAGGTCCCCAAGTCAATTGGATGGTGACGACAGGACCACCCAAGAATCTACCCATAGAACAAATATACACTCTTTCCTAATTAGGGAAGAACCATCTGAGGACAATGAAGGAACTCATGTTCCAGGGTTGAGGGAACTTGTTGCAGATTATGCAAGGCTAGATCCTGAAATCAAGAGAAGTATCCCTTTTTCAGAATTTTGCAAAGCTGACTCAAATAGAAACCATAAGGGAAGGAGGACACAACCCAATCGGGAAATACAAAATAAAGTAGGTAAGATGACCATCCCCAACTTTGATGGTTTTGAAAAAATAACCGCTCGTTCATGGATTCAAAAGCTAGAGACCTACCTCACCCTTTGCCCTATGAAAGAAAAAGATGCTATCACATTTGCCATACTGCATTTGGAAGGGACGGCGCATGAATGGTGGCACCATGGTCTAATCACACAAAACCATAAAAATGTTGAAACTTATGATGCCTTCAAGGAGAAACTCATTGAGAGGTTTGATCACACACACCCTCAAAAATACTTCAAAGAACTCACAAGAATAAAGCAGAAAGGAAGTCTTGAGGAATACATTTCGGAATTTTAGAGGCTCGTTGTTATGGTCCCTGAAATATCCGAGGACAGACTTATCTACCTATTTATAGAAGGGTTGAATGATGCAACCCAAGGGCTAGTACGCGCTTTTGAGCCTCCTACTTTCCAAAAAGCGATCCTTAAAGCTACTCAACTAGAAGTAGCACAAAACAAGCGACTAGGAAGCAAACTCAAAAGGGAAGTGTTGACGTGTATTTTATACACAATCATACACAGAATAAAATACCAATAGGTATCTTATCCTCTCTTGAGAAAATAGTCTCTAACTGCTGAAGATCTGCAAAAAGGATCAGTTAGATGGACTCCAAGGTTCTTTTAGTGGGGTCTCCATGTGTGGACAAGCTTTTTAGTGGTATGATGTGATTTGCTGTTTCCTCCAAGGCGTCTTACGGATTCCAAAGGCTCGAAGATTTTACTAATCTAAAAGGAACTTTCAAAAAAAGCAAAAGATAGGGTTTGAGAGGTCTAATCTAGCCTAACCCTATGAACGACTTAGCATGAATGAGATTTGGCAAGACTCAACCAACTTCAATTTTGCCATAAGATAACAACTCAATTGAAATTAGTGCGATCTTCTAAGGTAATAATGATGTTCAATGCATCAAAGACCAAGGACACTACTACAAAGGTACATATCCTAGATACGAAAATGCTTGAAGGTTAAGGACTCAAAATGTTCTCCAGTCGACCACGCAAGGCGTTCCTACAATCAGCAAGAAGCTAGTGGTTTGGATATCGAATCCTACCAAATATCAAATCTCACACTTAGTCTTTCAAATTAACAAACTACTTTGATTGAGCGTGATTCAAGTACATCCAACAACCATGAAGATAACTCAAGAAATTTGCAACAAAACACCATAACTTCAATATTTTATTGATTTCCAAGTCATCATATACAACAATTGCTTGAATTTCTCTCTTCAAGACTCAATCTTGCTACAAAATAAAAATTGCTTCTAACTCTAATCTCTCTTACATCAACTATTGACTATTACTCTATTCTTCTATTATACTCTTCACTATTACCAAATGAAATGAAAAATGGGGGTATAAATAGCATCCCCAGTTACAATGAAAGGTCCAGATTGAAAGTAAATCAACGGACAAGATCATGACACCTAAACCCTAATTAGGGTTTGTTACAAATGACCTCCTTTTTACTGAACAATATTAAATACATAGCCAAATATTAAATTTGGCACAAAAATCTAGGAGGTATCAACCAATGAGAAATAAGATGTCATGTCATCTGTAACAACCTTTCATCTAGAATCTTATTCCCTTTCCAATTCTCTTTCTTAGCATATGCAATGAATTTTGTCACGATTCCTTCGATTTCTGTGATTGGAATCTCGGGAAGATTCTTGATACTCTCTTCTAAGTGGATGACCTGATCGAATGCATCTAGAAGAGCTGCGTCCCAAGTAGTTTCAAGTTCCTTTGTTCTATCAATCAGGAGCATGGTGGCATACATCTGATCATACTGCTCATCTGTAATATCTGCGTCCTTACGAAAGATGATCTTGATTCTATCCTCAAATTCTTGTATATCTACATCTGTCTCGACCTCGATCCTTCTGCCAAGAATGGTACGAAGTACCTCAAATACTCTGTCCTGGATCGGATTGATCACCTCCTCAACTTGACCACATCTAACACTGATGTCCTCGAAGAGAACACTCTTTATATGGAGTAAGGTTGACCACTGAAACAAACTGTGAGAATCACCCTCTAAGATCCTCTCCTGCGTTAAAATTCTTCTGGATGTGTGTCTTATTACTTTCAAGACAGGGATGACAACGTCCTTGGTATGGGCAAATGCAGCTACTGTTGCCATCAATCTGTGAATAATCTCAAGAACTTGGATAGCCTGATGAATGATCTTCGACATCCTTGTAACAAACTCTATGGCCATTGTATGAGATCTATCCATCCAACTACATGTACGCTGGACCAGGTTCCTGAATCTTTCTGCTTCATTGATCGATTGAAGGGGCAATGCCTGCACTGGTGATCTAACTGGATCCTGACGTCCCAAAGGTTCATTGATGTGACTGAAATAAGTCCTCCATGCACCGACCTCTCTCTCAAGCTTTCTATTCTTTTCTACTTCTTCTCTAAGCTTGTCCTTCAATGCCTCAAATGTGTCGGTGGCATCATCTAAAGTCTGCTCTGCGGTGGATGGTCCTAACTCAATAGTCTGTATATGATAGTCTTCTGCTAGGATCTCACCCTCATATTTATCTGCTGCCGGTGTAGCTATCTGCAGTTTTCTAGATCCAGTCTCATCTCGAATCATCTTGGACATCTTTGTAGCCTTCTTCTTCTCTGTTGTCGTATGTGAACGTCCAACAAGGCTCTCTAAATCAATTGCACTGTCTTCGTCCTCAATTACGATCACCTTAGTCAATCTTTCCTTCAACCAATCTGGGATATTCGATCTTGTCTCTTGAACTTGAATTTCTTTATGTACTATTTCTTCTTGTCTGGGAGGAGATGTTACTTCATTATCTTCTTCTAAATCATAGTCTTGGAGAGATCCATCTGACGAAACATGCTGTGCCTTTCCTTCCTCCTGTCTGTCATTCTGTACCATCGACTCCATGGACTCTTCCACTCGAACTGTTCTATTCTCTGGTCTGGAAGAAGTACCTGGTGCTTGATCTTTGTTGGCACCTAACTTTTTCTTGGAAGGCTCTTTCTTTTCTGATCTTTCCTTTCTCTTCGAACCTCTCGAATGGAGATTGCCCTCACTGGCACATCGAAGGTTACCTTCACCTGAATTCCTAGGATTAGGATTGCCTTCACTAACACTTGCTCCACCTTCGGCTGGTTTCTCTTCCAAAGTAAAAGACATAGCTATGCCTTGTTCTCTCAACTTCTGATGTTGAACGTCTACCCATCTGCGAGTACAAGACAAGACTGGTGCCATCAAATCATCTAAATCCACGGCCTCGGGCTCATTCCAATTCAAACTTATTGTTTTGCTTTCTTTATCATATGAAGATTGGATGTGCCTGCCGTTGTCCTGAGCTTGGTCGGCCACTCTGTAAATCTTGCATTTCCTGATGAAATCCAAAGGCAATCTAGAATGTATCTTTCGTTTCACTTCGAGATCATCTAGGAGATTCATCATAAAATCTTCAATTTGGTGCTCATGTCTAAATCTTCTACCGACCGTCTCCTCTAAATGTCCATGTGGATCAAAACTATTCCTCCAAGCAAAAGATGAAAAAGGATACAAGGCTAACTCCTTCTCTGCGTCATCCATGGCTAAGACATTAGGACATACCTCAACTGAATTACCCAAAATAATAGGTACCTGAACTCCATTCTAATGTCTGTGTTTGAATGCCTTCACATATGCTGCCAACTGCCTTGTTACTTCAAGTAACACAATTCTGTCTGTCGGATATCTCGGCAACATGTATGGAGGTAAAGGACATCCATGCACTCTAATGTAAGTGAACTTGGGAAACTGAATGAACCAAGCACCGTACCTCTTGATGAACTCCTGGGCATCCTGAGATAATCTGTTGTGAATCCCTCCTTGCAACGTCCTTGTGATGTTCATCGTGAAAGTATCATTGACTAACTTGTAGTTCTTCCTTGGTGGATGATGCAAGTAGGTATAGGATTCACAAGCTCTGACCTCGCCGGGTCCTCTTCCAATCACTCCTCTGTGAGGTAGTCCTGCGTACTCAACGCTCCTGATTAAGGCATAGATGACGTATGAACTCATGTGGAAGGACTTAGTAGCCCTGAGTCTTCTCAATTGTACGTCTAAGCAATGGCTAATTATTCTAGCCCAATGTATCGTACCCTTTCCTTGAACAATCACCTGGATGAAGTAAAACATCCATTTCTCAAAATAGAAGGCATGAGGTGCTCCTGTAACTCTGTTGAGCATGGTAATCAAATCTCTGTATTCCTCCTGGAAATCAATCCGGTGCGGTGTGTTCGGTACTTTGCTCAGACGGGGGCGACTCTTGAGTAGCCAGTTCTTGTTGATTATGCTTAGGCAAGCATTTGGATCATCATCGTACACTGATCTGGCTCCTTCAATGCTCTTGTATATCATGTCCCTGTGCTCTGGAAGATGGAAAGCCTCACTTATGGCTTCCTCTGAAAGGTACGCCAAAGTGTTTCCCTCATTGGACACAATTGTCCTGGACTGTGGATTGTAGTGACGGGCACACTCGATCATCAACTCGTGGCATTGAATGGCTGGAGGAAAACCGGCCGCCTTGATGATGCCACTCTCTATTATTCTCCGGGCGACAGGTGATGGCTTGCCGATGTAAGGGACCTCTCGGAACTTCTTCGTGCTAAAGTTCCCCAAGTTTGTATCTCCAATGTTGCTCCACTTAGACACGATCTTGGTCTCCACTTCTTCGGTCTTCTGATCTTCTTTCATGAGAGCCGAGCGGCTGGTGGATGCTCCCGCCTTTGGGGTCGCCATACCTACACAACATTTCATTATAAGAAATAGATTTTGCAATAAATAACGTAAATAAGAGAGATAAAATTTTAGGAAACCCTCATGATAAGTCTCTAGAGTTATCATTTCCTAAAAACAACGATTGAGCCAAGAGATTCAAAATTCAAAATTGCAAAAATTGAAATACGACGATGAATGAATAAAGCAATAACAATTAAATTGCCATACCTTGATAGAGAGCTAACTCTAGAATGCAAAAACAAAATTCGCCTAGGCAAAAATTGAGGTATAAGATAATCTTCAATATGATCTCCTCAAAATTGACTTCGCCACCTCTGGAGAGAACGTGATCTTCAAGTATTGCCTTAGACGTGGTCTTAAATGATCTTCAAATTCACCTTTGACAAATCGCCCAAACAAATCCTCCAAGTCCTTAGCAAATTCGCCTTAATGTATCCTCAAGTTCGCATTTGGTGTGGTCTTCAAATTCGTACCACCTTTTGATAACTAAGCGCCACCCTTGGATGAATGAAATTCGCACTACCTTTGATCTTCAACGCAATTCGCACTCCACACTTAATGATATACTTCGCATCACCTTCGCTTCTCCTCAAGATCGCATGTGAAGGATAAAAATAATGATGTGAAAATGAAATCTCTCACCCTTTATAAATAGCGCGCTCATCCTTTCACCCCTTAGGCCGAGTTGACAAATAAAACCATTTTTTAAATGATTTGCAACAAAATAAGAAGGCCGACCTCCTTAAATGAGCGCTTCAAATTGATTTTATATTAATTAAATAATTAATTATTAATGCCTTGCGTTTTTTAAATGAGAATTTCGATTTTTTAATAAAGGCAAAAAATAATTAATAAAAGATAACGCCATATTAAATGCTAAATAAAAATGGATTTTCAATTTTTTAATCGATTTAGCATTTAAGGAAAATTTGAATCGTTTAATTTGGCGCCAAAAACTGGAAAACAAAGGGACGTACCTCATTGCTCTGGTCCCTTGGAGAGGGACAGGAGCGATTTACCATTTTTGTCTTGACTATTGCATTTCTTACGTCCAACTCCTTTATCTCCACGTTGAAAATCAATCATCTTGATGGTCCTTCGAATTTGATCGCCTTGTGTGCGCATATGGGTGTCCTTTAAGTGCATATCGCCCTGGTCCTTGTCCAAAGGACAGGAGCGATCTTCTAATTTCCACGTTCAATATGCATCTTCTATCTTCGATCTTCATTGTAGGGTGAACAACACCTATGCTTGTTCCTTTTGCGTTTGTTTCATTTGTTTGCACGAAGTGTTTGGACGCTTTGAGGGATCATCGCCCTTGTCCCTTGGAGAGGGACAGGAGCGATCCACGTTTTCTCCTTGACCTTGGCAACTTTACACTTTGATCTCCTTTGCGATGTCCTTCAAACGTCGTCCTTCACTTTTCCTAACCTCGCTTCGCTTTGATCTTGAAGGAGGGTGAGTGTTTTTAATAGTATCGCCTTGGTCCTTGTCCAAAGGACAGGAGCGATGTGAGGCTTTTACATTATTGGCAATGTTTGGACGTTCAACACTCTTGCGAATTATCTTCAAACGATGCCTTGGACCATATGCTATCTTATGACGTCTTGACTTAGCTTGAACTTGAAGCAAAACGAGGAATCCAAAGCAAATCGCCCTGGTCCCTTGGAGAAGGACAGGAGCGATATAGTCTCCATGCTCAAAATGATGATTATTTTACGTCCAAAACTCTTGTATATCATCTTTTTATCATACCATGGACCCTCTAAAACATTGCAATGTCTTGTCCCTACGTAAATTTTGCATGAAATGGCCAATGCATCTAACATCGCCCTGGTCCTTTCCTGAGGGACAGGAGCGATCTATGTTATAGGGTGTCAATCTCTTCATTTTAACGTCCTTTGAGTGTTTGCGCATGATGAAGACGCCTTGAAATGTCCCTCGCCACCTTGCCTTGACTTGTGTCGACCTTGACCTTTGGAGGAACGACCTTGAACTTGCGTAGGAAGTATCATCACCATTGTATCGCCCTGGTTCCTTGGAGAGGGACAGGAGCGATCCTTCCCTTGTGGCCACTATCTCACTTTGCCAGGTTCCAAGTTTATATTCAACGGACTCGTCCCTCTTCACTCTATTCGTTCATGCCTTGACATCATCCGTAACTTTGCAAGAAAAGCAATTATATCAAAAATCGCTCTGGTCCCTTGGAGAGGGACAGGAGCGAACTAGGCATTTAACACTGTTATGGACGTCCCAAAAATCTTCAATTTATATTCAACGCATTTATCTCATGTTTTCCCTTGTTTTTGAACGTAAACTTGCCTTGACCTTTGTCTGGATTTTGCATAATGAAGGAAATCGCTCTGGTCCCTAGGAGAGGGACGAGAGCTACAAGGTACCTTGCCCTGGTCCCTTGGAGAGGGACAGGAGCGATTTAGTCAATATAGGTCATTTTCCTTCGTTTTTGCATCTCAAACTATATTCATTTGGCAAAGCATCTTCCCTTGGACGTCCTCAAATCATTAAGTTTTCGAAATCTTGCAAGGACAAGGCGAAATTTGAATTGTAGCTCCGGTCCTTCACTGAGGGACAGGAGCGATTTTCCTCCTGGAGGCATTTCTGTGCTCATGAAAATCTTCAATTTATATTCAATGGAAAGATCTCGCCGTTCTCCATCACTTCCAACTTGAAATTTGTCTGGACTCTGCAGGGATGATGAAATATTTGAAAATGAGCTCCCGTCCTTCACTGAGGGACAGGAGCGATTTTGCTCCTACAGGCCAAAATAACATGATTTTTCACATTTTAACACTTCACGAGGCGAAAACAAATCAATTCCAATGCCCAGGATCAAAAATCAAAAAGGTCAAAATTTGGTCAAAATATTCAATCGGACAAAAACTCACATTGACGGCCAACACTTAGACAAATTTAAGCTCTGCATTAACATTCCAATTGAAAATTAGACCATTTTGGCGAATTCATTGCATTCAAAATTTGCCTCCTAGAAAAGGAAGCTCGAAAGCTCTCAAAAAAACGACTGGATTTTGGCTTGAAAGGACAAAATTTAAAACCCTAAGGCTTGACCCTAAATCCAGACGACCAACTAACTAACAAAACCCTAAAAACGAAAGCAAAAGCGATCGAAAAACAAGCAAAAAGAGGGGGTCCCCATTTGCGATGGGGCGATGTGTGAAATGGTCACAACAGGAAGAAGAATCCCAAACTGGACAAAGGTACTTAGTCTTTGATTACCCATGTGTGTGCAAGAGGGTTTATTCCATTTCATATGATCATTGTAATCTTTAGAATCCAACATGACTAGTTACATGAGTTACCTTGACTTCAAAAGCATCCTGGATAGAGCATCGTTGCCCGCAAGCGTCCATAGCTCCGACGAGGTTATCGCTGTAGTATCGCAAATATTGGTCCATTCCCAGCCAGGCGTCCATAGCCCTGATGGAGTTACTCGCATGTGAAAATAAACGAAAATACTGAGAGGGGGAGGGGGTGAATCAATATTCTAACATTTTAAATACATGAAGTCATGAACTGAAAATGAACGTATTCAGAAAGACAAAGACAAGAGTTCTTATCACGTGGAAAACCCTTTCGGGTAAAAAACCATGGTTTACTAATCAGCAAAAGATTGGCAACAACCCAGTTACAGTATAGAGCTCCAACTCCGACAATCTGAGGCTTCAACCTCATTACCATAGACAACACAAACTTCAAACTATAAAGCAACAACTTCTTACAATGAGGCTCCAAGCTTATCAAATACAAGAAAAGAACATTGAGAAACAATGCAACTCAACTAGCTGCAGATTTTCTCCATTAAGTCCTTCATTTCTCATAATCTCATTCAGAAATTTGATACGAAATCACCCTCTCCACTTAAGAAACTTAATAATTCTCTAGTTGCAACCAGTAAGTTATGGTCAAGGTTTGTAACCAAAATCTCAATGTCCAGCACATTCAAGTTTTCATAATTTCTAACTCCACTTCATTTGTTGTAGATGTCGCATATCACTAAACCACTACATTAAGTCCTTCATTTCTACATAATCTCATTCAGAAATTTGATACGAAATCACCCTCTCCACTTAAGATACTTAATAATTCTCTAGCAGCAACCAGTAAGTTACGATCAAGGTTTGTAACCAAAATCTCAATGTCCAACACATTCAAGTTTTCATAATTTCTAACTGCACTTCATTTGCTGTAGATGTCGCATATCACTAAACCACTACATTTCTTTGAAGAAGATAAACTAATTTATTTGGGCTAGAAAGACTTAGCCACATACTTTTCATTCAAAAACCCTTAACCTTTTTTTTAAAAAAGGATTACTTTTTTACGGGCTAGATATTCTTGGCTGCATAACACGCAGTCAGTCCATATCAATCCTTACAGGCTTCATCTTTTTTTGAAAAAAAAAACCACAAACCTCAGTTTCAAAGATTTAATACCAACTGAAATTTTGCAAAGAGAATCATACCCACCAAGGAACACTTGTCGCATGAATGTATGCACACATTTTCAAAAATAACTTCAAAATGTCATAAAAAGTTTGCATGCATAACACCAAAATCGCAGTTACAATGAATGAACTGCATATAGAGAACGAACACAGTTTGGGCGGTTTTAAGAAAAACAGTAGAATCAATGGTCTCTCAGATAGAGGAAAGTCACCATCTGGAGCTCATTCTTTTCTGCCCACAAGGCAACACTGTCAAAATAGAAGATTCTCCTCCAGTTAGCTTCTACGGCAGATAAGAAGCAATTCTCTAAAAAAACACCCCCAAAAAGAACGATCCTTCTTTTGTAGAACAAAACATGTTCAGAATCAAAACGACTCTTAAAGAAATGCCACATAGCAACCATGCATAGCGACATTCTCTGTGCACTTAGAAACAAGAGGCCACACAAAACATGTACAAGTGTTACAACTTGAACTAGATGATTGATCACAAAGTTTGACAAACTGAAATAAAGAGAAACACTTCGAATTGAAGCACACTGGCTTTCACGTGTTCCAGGCATTGTCATACCAAAGTATCACTGATTTAGCATTATACAGAAAATTCATCTTAATGAACATTTTGACATCAATGACACAACTTAACAATCTCCCCCTGTCATTGATGGCAAGTCAAATTGAACAACTCCCCCTGACTTGCTGCTCCCCCTTTGACATCAATGACTCATAAACAAAATGGGGTAAGAAAATAAATCAGTAAATACTCTCCCTAAAGTCATGCTGTAAATCAATGTTGGAGTGACAGTGTTGGTGTTGGAAATAAGCCACACTTGGACCGACAATGGATTGGTCCAAGAGGGGCCAGTAGCTCAGTGGTAGTGCACTCTAGCAGCGTATGGAATGTCCTAGGTTCGAGTCCTAGTTGGTCCATGTCTCAACATGGTATCAGAGCTAGGTCCAAGCTAGGAGCCCCAAGCACACGAGAGGTGTGGCTTAAGGGGGGGCGTTGGTGTTGGAAATAAGCCACACTCGGACCGACGATGGACTGGTCCAAGAGTGGCCAGTAGCTCAGTGGTAGAGCACTCCAGCAGCGTATGGAAGGTCCTAGGTTCGAGTCCTAGCTGGTCCATGTCTCAACAGACAACACCCCAAGTTTCTTCCGAAGATATTCAAATGTTTCTTGTGACAATGGCTTTGTAAATATATCAGCAATCTGCTCCTTAGAACACACATATTCCAGCTTGACAATCTGATTAGCAATTTGTTCATGCAAATAATGATATTTAATGGGAATATGCTTAGTATGAGAGTGCAAAACGGGATTTTTCGAAATGTCAATAGCACTCATATTATCACATAAAATAGAAATAGGTCCAACACACTCAACCTTAAAATCCAGCAAGGTGTGTTTCATCCAAATGACTTGTGTACAACAAGATACAATTGCGATATACTTCGCTTCTGTTGTGGATAATGATATAGAGGCCTGCTTTTTGCTAAGCCAGGAAACAAGGCACCCACCAACAAAAAAAGCACCTCCACTCGTAATTTTTCTATCATCTATCGAGCCTCCCTAATCCGCATCAGTATAGGCGGTTAGTGTAAAATCATGACATCTGGGATACCACAATCCAAAGCTCATTGTATGCTTAAGATACTTAAAAATTCTCTTTACTACTTGCACATGAGTTTCCTTAGGAAATGACTGATTAACATTAGGAGATTCATCTTCTTTATTGAGTTTACATCCTGTCTCCATAGGTGTACTAACAGGATTACTATCCTCCATTCTAAATCTTTTTAACATCTCTCTAATATATTTTGTTTGAGAGATAAAAATACCTTCAGATGGTTGCTGAATTTGAAGACCTAGAAAGTAAGACAACTCACCCGCCATAGACATTTCAAACTCTTGTTTCATGTTTGCAGCAAACTCTTTGCTCAAGCCTACACAATCACTGCCAAATATTAGATCATCTACGTAAACAACAACAACTAGAATGCTGTTTCCTTCTTCCTTCACACACAAATTGCCGTCCACAACACCTTTTCTGAAGCCTTGCTGTTGCAAGTACTTAACCAATCTATCATACCAGGTTCGTGGAGCCTTTTTAAGGCCATACAGTGCCTTTTTCAGTTTGCAGACATAATCCAATTTGTCAGTCAAAACAAATCCATCATGCTGTTCAATATAAACCTTTTCATTTAGATAACCATTAAGAAATGCAAATTTAACATCCATTTGAAATACCTTAAATCCTCTGTAAGAGGCAAAAGCAAGAAAGAGTCTAATAGCTTCAAGACGAGCTATATGTGTAAAAGTTTCATCATAATCTACACCCTCTACTTGAGCATACCCTTTACATACCAAACGTGCTTTATTTCTTACCACTTATCCTTCCTCATTCAGTTTGTTTCTGTAGACCCATTTTGTGCCAATGACATTCTTGTCTTAGGGTCTAGGCACAAGCTCCCATGTGTCACTCTTTTGAATCTGCTCAAGCTCCTCTTCCATAGCTGCTATCCAATGTTTATCTTCAGCTGTTTCTTCAAAATGCTTAGGCTCAAAGATAGAAAGTAATGAAACATCTTCAACTTCAAAATAATTTACATTTCTTCTAGTAGGTCTAGCTCTATTTTCAGGTAAAATATGATCAACAGGATGATTTCTTTGCACAAATTTAGAAGGAGTCTTGAAAGAGGTCTTACCAACTTCACTCTCTGATTCATTTTCAGAATGTGTGCTTGCTGTCCCATTTTGCAGTCTAGATGAAGAAGATTCATTTCAAGCTCCTGATTGAGAATTTTTTAGGAGTATTTTGAGTGTCATTATTTGCTGTCCCTGTTTGTGGTTGTGAAGAAGAGGGTTGAACAACACTACTTGTCTCCTCCTTTTGACTACTGCTGCTGCCATTTCCATTCTCACAAGAAGTGTTAGTCATCTCATGAACTTTTACATTAACACTCTCAACAATTTTATGCAATCTTTTGTTGAAGCACCTATAAGCTTTGCTTTTAGAAGAATAACCTAAGAAGATACCCTCATCTTACCTAGATTATCATCATCCCTTTTAATATAACAAGGACTACCAAAAATCTTAAAGTATTTGACTGTTGCTGGTTTACCTTTCCATAACTCATAGGGTGTCTTGTTATATTTGGCTGTTAACAAGCGTTTGTATTGGATATACACAGCTGTGTGAACAACTTCTCTCCAAAAAGCATCACTAACCTTGGCTTGATTCATCATACTACGGGCCATCTCTTGTACAGTTCTATTCTTCCTTTCAACAACACCATTTTGTTGTGGTGTTCTAGGTGCTGAAACTTGTCTCCTAATTCCATGTTGCTCATAAAAATTCACAAATTCGTTAGAAGTAAACTCACCACCATTATCAGAGCGCAAACACTTAATCTTTAAATCCATTTCATTCTCTACTAATGCTTTAAATTTTTCTAAGGCCTCTGATTTTTCTTTAAAAAATGTAACCCATGTCATACGTGTAAAGCCATCTATTAACAGCATAAAATATTTTTCACCTTGCAAGCTTGCTGTCCTAGTTGGTCCACAGAGATCAGTATGGACTAACTCAAGTGGTCTGGAGCTGGACAAGTCTTTGGATTTAAAGGTGGTTTTTGTTTGCTTTCCCATCTGGCAATTTTTGCAAATCATATCTGCTAGTTTCTCTAGCTGTGGAATATCTCTTACAATTTCCTTCTTGCTGATTTTAATCAAATTTTCAAAATTCATGTGCCCAAGCCTCCTATGCCATAACCAAGCTTCATCACATTGACTTAAACAACACATCTCATTGTTAGAATCATCAAGGATATAAAGATTGTTTGCTGCCCTTGTAGCATTAGCAATAAAATTTTCACTTCTGCTTATAGTACACCAATTTGAATTAAAAGAAAGATCATATCCTTGGTCACATAGCTGACTTGTTTTGTGTTTCAAACCTTTGACATATAACACATTTTCTAATTTTGTTTTACCATCATTCAAAACAAGAGTGCCCATACCTGCAACTCTTGCAGAAGAACTACCTCCAAACCTGACTTTATCTCCATTCATGTTTTTAAGAGTAAGAAATTTACTTTCGTCACCCGTCATGTGTCTGGAACAACCATTGTCAACGTACCATATATCCTTCTCATTCTGAGCAAGAAGAGCTATCTGCACAACTAAAGCTACTTCAGGACCTAACTTTTCTTTCTTCTTCCAGACTTCCATATTTTTCTTCCCTTTCTCTTCTTTATTCTCCTTCTTAGGCAAATTTGTCAACACACTTTACAGAACTTTGCAGAATGACCAAGGTTATTGCACTTGTAACAAACAACATTATAATTTCTCAATGGAGCAAAAGAATTCTGATTTACAAAACTAATTTTTTTTTTTAGGAAATCTTCTGCAATTTGCAGCCTTGTGACCATAATAGTTGCAAGAAAAACAATCGCCATAGAAGTATGGATTGCTGTAACTAGTCACATGAGCTTGTCTAGCATTAAAGAATTTGCTAAAGTTGCCATTTCTGTTTTTAAAGGCAAAACTAGCATTGGGTTTTCTTTGTTTACCTTCAGCAGATTTGGAGCATTGACCTTCATCATGGCCAACTCCACTCTTGTCAAGGGACTGTTTTTGAGAGTTCAATAAGTCATCTAGTGACATAGCATTGTTTTGAAAGGTGTTTTCATTGTTGAATTGTTGAGAGGACTTTTCAAGCTTTCTTAATGATACAATTTCTCTTTCAAGTTTCTCACAAGTAGCCTCCTTGTCTTTGTATTGTTTTCTGAGGTCTTCTACAACCTTTTAACTTTCTTCAATTTGAATTTTCAGATCAGTCACCATCTTTTCAGCAGCTTCTAGAGCCAATATTTTCTCAGAAACTTTACCATTTTCTTCTTGTAGCAGCAGCTTGAGATTTTGATTTTTCCATTTTAATATCTTGATCTCATTGAGAGCACTAATCAAATTTTGTTCGAGATCAACTTTCACATCTTCTTCGTCAAAATAATCTATTTCTTCTTGAGTGTTTTCAACTGCCATGAATAAAATTTCATCATTCTGATTTTCTTCCTCATTGCTAAGGAAAGAGTCACTATTTTCTTTTGAATAGAGACTTTTCTTGAATCTTTGAAACTTCTTTCCCCTTTTTACAAACTTCTTGGAATTTTTGAATTTAGAATTTCTTTCATCATCGCTGTCCTCCTCTTTATCATAGGGACACTTTGATGCAAAGTGACCTATCTTCCCACAGTTAAAGCACTTTAATGGCAGCTTGCCCTTGTATTTACCGGAACCTCTTTTCAGCTTTCTAATGAGATGTCATGTCCCTGCCATAATCCATATACCATGTTCTTACAAATTTCATCAAAGACAATTCCAAGAATATGTAATGATAAGATACGAGTCAGATAATTATAAGGTAATCCAACTGTCCATAAGGAAGCCAATAACTATGTATCAAATACCACTAATGAATCTACACAGGTTATGAATTGCAATTAGTTGTTACGGGTTGAGCAAACAATATAATTCATATATGAAGATAACTAGGGCAAAGATATCCCTCTTCAGTCCCAAATATGCATGAGAATACCAATGATTTTACACTCATGAAGCCGTGTATAGGACATCTATAGTCGATTAAGGCAAGACATTTGTGCCAAGGAGGATCCAAACCCACCAATCCCTACAATATCATTTATGATCAAGAAAGAACCCAACCGACAAACAAGAGATTACCTTAACTAATGCATATAACCGATATTGATTAGCTAACTAACAATAATGGAAGGGTGCGAGTGAAGGGAGATATCTCTCAAACCAAACAAGGTAATTGTTCACTTCGCAAACTATAAGACACCAATTAGATTCATTCCAAGAGGAGGGTGGAGAATTTATATGTTTTGTCTTCATTGTCCAGTATGGGCTTGCTTATAAGAGCAGAAAAGTATATCGGATATACTGACAAATGCTGGGCTATATATATTATTATTCCAGTTGGATCGCTCTTCTAAGAGCAATTGCCTTTGGCACACCAAAGGATTGCAAAGAAATATACAACGGCTCAAATTGTACTTACAGGTTATTGTTGTGACTACAGACCGTATTAGGGAAGGAACAGAACATTAAGTTACTAGTAGATTATTACATCATAGGCACCATGCTGCAACTACTCATTAACTAATAACTGTTAAATATTAAGCTATGTCTGCGTTCTAATTAAGAATAAAGATTAGATCAAAACTATTAAGTTACAGGCAGTAACATCCTTGACCTTGATGGTATGCATGGGGATGTATTTTACTATAAGAAGTATGATAATGTTCCTTGACCTTGATGGTATGCATGGGGATGTATTTTACTATATGAAGTATGATAATGTTTCTATGCAGAATTTAATATTAATAGAAATATTAACATAGAGTGCAATATGTATTTAATAAGGATACCAAGTATCATGACAGTGGCAGACCAGATCTGACATGCATCAGAATGTCAGATCTGGTCTGCCATTACCAGCCAGTAAACATATTACTAACTAGGATTGTTTTAAGTTGGTAGTAGTATTATATAAATTATATAGAAGGATATCAGCGAATACATAAATAATTGGTACTATTATTTATTTATGTATATATGTCCAAATCAGAGTAAGGAATAATATAAGGATTGTAAATATCGATGTTGATAATAATAAATATTAATATAATGATTATAATTAATATAACACCTTTAGAAATTAGTAATAATTCATATAATTAGTAATTAATAAATACGTAAAGGATTTATAATGGATCAGAATAAGATTAATTATTTAGTATGGTAAGACAACAAGTACTTGATAGACTAAAGAAAGGATAGAACATCCTAGATTTGATTAATGTTAAGATAGTCTTGACTCTTAATCAAATTAGTTCAAGTCATAAGTACTTTGAAAATAGATTGATTATGGTTAAAATTGACCAAACCCTAGTAGTGGACATTACACGAGATGAGCAACTTCATCCTCTAAATCTTCTTCTGAGCTTTCGCTGGATTTTTGCTCCTTTTCTTTACCCTTCTTAGAAACTTTAAAGGCTGTTTCTCTTTTTGAAGTATTTTCAACATTAGTACGCATCTCATAGGCTGATCCAAGTCTGTCATCTCTTCAACTGCAGAAATTTTGGCATCAAGCTTCAGGGGCAGCGTGCGTAAAATTTTATGAACTATAGTTTTGTCTTCAACCGTATCTTCAAGACCTTTCAAGGCATTCACTACTTCATCAACTCTATGCTCTCTTCCTCCATTTTAAGACTCTCAAACAACATTCTATGGGTTTGAAGCTTGGCCTTTCTAACTTTGTCATCACCTTGATACACATTATGCAGTTTGTCCCAGACCGCTTTGGCAGTTTCACAGTGCATCACTTTGACAAACTTTGATTTTGATAGACCACAAAGGAGTGCATTCATTGCTTTGGCATTGTTCTCAAACTCCTTCATTGCATTGGGGTCTGTTGGTGGTGTAGATGGAATGGTATATCCATATACAATGCTCATCCAAATGTCAAAACCCAAAGACATAATGTATGTCTTAATCCTAATACTCTAGAAAGCATAATTTGCACCATCAAATAGAGGTGCTCTATTTGTAGCCAGACCTTCTAAGGCACTTATTTTAGACACAAACAAGATCTACTGTCAGGCTTTTAAGCTTTGACATAGAGCAATTGCTTTGATACCAATTAAAAATAAACGAAAATACTGAGAGGGGGAGGGGGTGAATCGTTATTTTAACATTTTAAATACATGAAGTTATGAACTGAAAACGAACATATTCAGAAAGACAGAGACGAGTTCTTATCACGTGGAAAACCCTTTCGGGTAAAAAACCACGGTTTACTAATCAGCAAAAGATTGGGCAACAACCCAGTTACAGTACAGAGCTCCAACTTCGACAATCTGAGGCTTCAACCTCATTACCATAGACAACACAAACTTCAAACAATAAAGCAACAACTTCTTACAATGAGGCTCCAACCTTATCAAATACAAGAAAAGAACATTGAGAAACAATGCAACTCATCTAGCTGCAGATTTTCTCCATTAAGTCCTTCATTTCTACATAATCTCATTCAGAAATTTGATACGAAATCACCCTCTCCACTTAAGATACTTAATAATTCTCTAGCAGCAACCAGTAAGTTACGGTCAAGGTTTGTAACCAAAATCTCTGTAAATGATGTTCAATTCTCAATTCAATATGCAAGTTATATTCTAGCGTATATTTTCTTGATCTATGTATTATCTATTTATATGATAAATCTGACTATCTTCTTTTGTATGGTAGGTGAGAGGAGCATTTCTTGATTTCGATGTCCTTCTCACAAATGCTAATTGATATGTATATGCAAGCTGGGTACAATCAAGCAATGCCTTGACCGGTCATGTCTTTTAGACATGACTGATCAAGACATTACTTGATCGTGCCCCTTGGCTTATCGCAGTGATTACAAATGGTGCATGTTTAACAACCGATACCAATCGGTGTATGCTTAACTTAACAGACCGATACCAATTGGTGCGTATTTACCTTGCCACCCGATATCAATCGGTGCATACTTAACCCGATAACAATCGGTGCAAGCTTACATTGCCACCCAATACCAATCGGTGTTTAGTTAATCCGATAATCATTATTGTTCACTGTTAAAAATATTATCCGATATAAATCGGAATACATTGGTTAGCCCGATTTAATAATCGGTGAACACAAATAATATAACTGATATTAATCGGGATTCTATGCTATAGGATGATTATCGATAGTTAAACATTTGATCGAACTAAGTAGATTTATCATATACAAATGAAGAGTGGTTATCAAATGAAGGATTGATAGCTTCAAGTTTTTCATCATAATTTATCGATAGGATAAATGATTGAATGAGAGACTTCATTTATCTCTCATTCAATCATTTATCTTACCAAAGCTATCATGCATTAACACTCCCTCTTAGCTAGGTAAGATAAATGAAAAACAATATATTAAGCATCACAATTCAAATGATGGTTAGTATTCTTTACACAATTTGACTCTCTAGAAAATCATATCATCTAATCACATGATATGAAGTATCACCTAAACACGTGATACAAATGTCCATCACGTCAATCTTGTGATGACATGATATCACCTAAGCATGTGATTTCAGTATTGCCTAAACATGCAATACTTAAGGATAATCATATGAGAAGGATTGAATTCTCATCTTATCCAAGTTGTGGTATGTGCACCAACATCTTATACAAATGTTTTACCACAACATAATCATGGCACACATCCATGACACACCAGAGATCCAACATGATAACTTGTCTGGACATCATAAGATCATCACCTTATAATGTCGACATATAAGTGTTCATTATCTTGAGAGATTGTCACCTCTTTAGATGTGAACTCAGGGGATAAAATCCAAAAATGTCCTATCATGACAAAGAGGTTTACACATTAAACATCTTATTGATATGCAAATACAGATTACAAAGCAAATTACCTTTCTATCATACCTAAACCTTTTCTGAAGTGATCAACCTTCACTCTGGAAAGAGGTTTGGTCAGAATATCTGCAGTTTTGATCTCCTGTACAAACATATTCTAATTGGATCACATTCCTGTCTACCATATCTCGCACATAGTGGTATGGAATCTCAATATGCTTGGATTTGTCATGGACCATTGGATTTACTGAGAGTTTTATGTAGCTTTGATTGTCACAATGTATAACAGTGGGTTTCATAGGCTCTCCAAACAACCCCACAAGCAACTTCCTAAGCCATACTGCTTCTCGGGCAGCCATAGAAGCTGCAATGTATTCAGCCTCGGTGGAGCTTTGAGCTACAGAAGACTGCTTCCTGTTGATCCAAGATATTATAGCTGAACCTAGACTGAAGCAACACCCTGAAGTTCTTTTTCTGTCAGTCACACTTCCAGCCCAATCTGAATCTGTAAATCCATGTAGGTCTATATGAACTTTCCCATATTTGAGACCAAGGTTTAGGGTACCTTGTAGGTATCTCATAACATGTTTTATTGCAACCAGGTGTATCTCCTTAGGTTCACACATAAATTGACTTAGAGCATTAACTGCATAACAAATATTTGGCCTTGTATTTACCAGGTACATCAGGGACCCAATCATCTGTCTGTATTGAGTAGGGTCAATGGGTTGTGACTCTGCTTCTGCTTCTTTAAGTTTATGTAAATTGGTTTCCATAGGAGAGGTCATAGGCCTACAGTTTAGCATTCTGAATCTCTTCAAAATGTCCAAGGTATACTTTCCTTAGTTTAGTATAATGTTGTCAGAATTCTGCCATACTTCCAATCTTAGGAAGTAATGAAGGAGCCCCAAGTCCTTCATATCAAATTCTTTGGATAGATCTTTCTTGCATTGATCTATAAGGTGATCATTTCCTGTGACTAATAAGTCATCAACATATAAAATCAATATTAGCATATCGCCTTTATTTCTTTTGAAGTAGAGATTAGGATCTGCATCATTCTTAGTGAAGCCTAGTCTTGAGAGATAGGTGTCAACTCTTTCATACCAGGCCCTGGGAGCCTGTTTAAGTCCATAGAGAGCTTTCTTGAGTCTACACACATGAGACTCTGCATCATGAATTTCAAACCCTTCAGGTTGCTCTAGGTAGACTTCTTCTGAGATCTTACCACTTAGAAATGCTGACTTAACATCCATTTGGTGTACCTTCCACCCCTTTGTTGTTGCAATGGCTAGTACAACTCTTATTGATGTATTTTTGGCAACAGGTGCAAATGTTTCTTCATAATCTATTCCTTCCCTTTGTGAAAACCCTCTAGCTACAAATCTGGCCTTGTGTTTCTCAATACTGCCATTTGCAACATGTTTGATTTTGAAAAGCCATTTAGATGAAACAACAGATTTCTTAGTTGGCCTAGGAACAATCTCCCAAACATCATTCTTCATAATGGACTGATACTCTTTAGACATGGCATCCTTCCATACTTGATGTTGAAGTGCATCTGATACATTGTTTGGTTCAGCTTTAGAGAGATCATTCATAAGGGCAACATAGCTAGTGAATTTATTAGGCCTTTTGCTTTCCCTGAAGGTTCTTGAAGGAGCAACAAACTTCTGAGCTTCTGCTATAGTCTTGGTGGCCCATAGTGGTCTTTTCTTGAGGTTTTCTCTAGGTGGACTTTGAGTTTCACCTATAGTTTCCTCAGGATTCTCCCTTTGAAGCTCAGGAGTAGGATCTTCATCTATGCTAGGGGCAAGGATATAGACTTCAGGCTCTAGTGAGCTTTGGGCTCTTTTGAAGGCTAAGTCTTCTTCAAAGATCACATCCCTACTTAGTTCAATATTCTTTTGACCAGGTATATAGATCCTGTAGGTTTTGGAGGTTTCACTATATCCTACAAGGATTCCCCTTTTTCCAAAAGGCTCTAATTTTAATCTTTTCTCCCTAGGTCCATGAATATAGACAGGGCATCCGAATATCCTAAGGTGGTTGATATCTGGTTTTGATTTAGTAAAGACTTCCTCAAGGGTCTTATCTTCAAGATGGGAGTGAGGACATCTGTTTTGAATATATACAACAGTGCTAGTTGCTTCTGCCCAAAGATTGACATTTAGATTCTGATCAAGAATCATAGCTTTGGTAGCTTCAACGATTGTCCTATTTTTTCTCTCAGCTACCCCATTTTGTTGAGGATTATAAGGTATTGTTAACTCCCTCTTAATCCCTGAATTTTTACAAAAATCTTTAAATAATTCTGATGTGTATTCCCCCCCATTATCAGTTCGTAGGGTTTTAATTTTATTTCCTGAGGAGTTCTCTGTTAGTGATTTGAATTCTTTAAACCTATTGAGGATCTCTTCTGATTCTTTACATTTCAGAAAGTAGATCCAAGTTTTCCTAGAGTAGTCATCAACAAATATTACATAATACAAAAATCCCCCTAAAGAAGGTACGGACATGGGTCCACATACATCAGAATGAACTAACTCTAGAATTTTACTTGTTTTCCTAGTACTATTTTGAAAAGCACCCTTAGTATTTTTACCTAGGGCACATCCTTTGCATGCCCCTGAATGATATTACTTTAACTTAGGTAGGCCTGTGACAAGGTCTCCCATTGATGATAAAGCTCTAAAATTCAGGTGGCCTAGTCTTATATGCCATACTTCATTAGCATCTGAAGTTTCATGGATTAGGACTAAACTGGGCTATGTGCATAGCTCATACAAGTAGCCTTGCCTTTGACCAATAGTTTTAGCTTTCTTGATGTATGAATTCTTTGGCCAAGCCAATACTCTGTTGTCCATGAAGGTCACTCTGTATCCATTGTCCTCCGGTGCTGATATTGAGACTAGGTTTCTCTTGATGCCTGGGACATATAGTACTCCTTTAAGTTGTAATGATACACCTGATTTTAGTTTGATGGTGCAGGTTCCAACTCCTCTGACTGTATGTGTGGAGTCATCTCCGATAGTTACTTCCTCATCATTCTCCTCTTTCATGGAGTCTAGCACTTCTCTGACTCCTGTAATGTGTCTGGATGAGCCACTGTCGATCACCCAGGAGTTAACTTTGTTTGATGCTTGGTTTGTGAGTGCTGAATAGAGTACATACTTCTCGGGGTCTTCTTCCCTTTTAGATTTTCCCGCTTTGGCAAATGTGGCTTGTTGTTTGGCTCTTTCTGGACATTTGGCAACATTGTGCCCAAATTTGTCACATCTGTAACATTGAATCTGTGAAAGGTCCTTGAAGGTGTTCTTGCCGTGACGACCTTTTCTCTTTCTAAATTGTTTCTGCTTGCTTTTCTTGTTTGAGTTTGTATTTAGAACTTGGAGATCTTCATCTATATTCTTTTGCTTCATCCCTTTCTTATTTTGCCTTGATTCCTCTTGGAGACAGTCAACCTTTAGCCTATCGAATTTTGGAAATTCATCCCTCGCATTGATGCCTTGAACAAATGTTTCCCATATGCTAGGAAACCCATCTAGAGCAACGAGTGTTAATTCTTTGCTTTGGATCTCATATCCAAGAGTTGTCGGTTCATCCCTTAGGGCTGATATTCGCATGAAGTAGGCATTGACTGATTCTCCTTTGATCATGGCTATGTGATTTATTTCTCTTTTTAAAGCCAAGGTTCTACTAGTATTAGATATCTCAAATGCATCTTCAAGTGCTTTGAACATGTTTTAGGCTGTTTCATGTTTCCTTATGATGGGCATAATATTATTTCTCACCCCATCAACTATGATTTTGATGGCCTTTTCATTTCCCTCTCTTCAAGTTGTTTTGTTAGGTTCAGTCTCAGGTTCTTCAATTTCACTGTTTACAAATGATTCGACTTTATTTTCTTTCAGAATCATCTGAATTCTGAACTTCCATGCCGAGAAGTCATCACCTCCTTCGAGTCTATCTTCAAATCAGATAGCGCTAGCCATTAGAAGAATTGTGATGTTGAATATATGCTTGTTTTGAATTTTCCACAAAATTGAACAGCCTCAGGTTCGATTTAACTATAGCTCTGATACCATGTAAATGATGTTCAATTCTCAATTGAATATGCAAGTTATATTCTAGTGTATATTTTCTTGATCTATGTATTATCTATTTATATGATAAATCTGACTATCTTCTTTTGTATGGCAGGTGAGAGGAGCATTTATTGATTTCGATGTCCTTCTCACAAATGCCAATTGATATGTATATGCAAGCTGGGTATGATCAAGCAATGCCTTGACCAGTCATGTCTTTTAGACATGACCGATCAAGACATTACTTGATCGTGCCCCTTGGCTTATCGCAGTAATTACAAACAGTGCGTGTTTAACAACTGATACCAATCGGTGTATGCTTAACTTAACGACCCGATACCAATCGTTGCGTATTTACCTTGCCACCCGATATCAATCGGTGCATACTTAACTCGATATCAATCGGTGCAAGCTTACATTGCCACCCGATACCAATCGGTGTTTAGTTAATCCGATAATCATTATTGTTCACTGTTAAATATATTAACCGATATAAATCAGAATACATTGGTTAGCCTGATTTAATAATTGGTGAACACAAATAATATAACCGATATTAATTGGGATTCTATGCTATAGGATGATTATTGATAGTTAAGCATTTGATCGAACTAAGTAGATTGATCATATACAAATGAAGAGTGGTTATCAAATGAAGGATTGATTGCTTGAAGTTTTTCATCATAATTTATCGATAGGATAAATGATTGAATGAGAGACTTCATTTATCTCTCATTCAATCATTTATCTTACCAAAGCTATCATGCATTAACAAACTCAATGTCCAGCACATTCAAGTTTTCATAATTTCTAACTACACTTCATTTGCTGTAGATGTCGCATATCACTAAATCGCCACATTTCTTTGAAGAAGATAAACTAATTTTTTTGGGCTAGAAAGACTTAGCCACATACTTTTCATTCAAAAACCCTTAACCTTTTTTTAAAAGAAGGATTTCTTTTTTACGAGCTAGATATTCTTGGCTGCATAACACGTAGTCAGTCGAGATCACTCCTTACAGGCTTCATCTTTTTTTGAGAAACAAAAAACAAAAAACAAAAACCTCAGTTTCAAAGATTTAATACCAACTGAAATTCTGCGCAGAGAATCATACCCACCAAGGAACACTTGTCGCTTGAATGTATGCACAACATTTTCAAAAACGGCTTCAGAATGTCATAAAAAATTTGCACGCATAACACCAATATCGCAGTTACAACAAATGAACTGCGTATAGAGAACGAACACAGTTTGGGCGGTTTTAAGAAAAACGGTAGAATGAACTGTCTCTCAAACAGAGGAAAGTCGCCACTTGGAGCTCATTCTTTTTTGCCCACAAGGCAGCATTGTCAAAATAGAAGATTCTCCTCCAGTTAGCTTCTACGGTAGATAAGAAGCAATTCTCTAAAAAAAACGCCCCTAAAAAGAATGATCCTTCTTCTGTAAAACAGAACACGTTTAGAATCAAAACGACTCTGAAATTGTAATGTCCCCTTCTCTAGGTGATATGAGATGAGCAGGGGTTGACCTAACATTCGAGTTCCCGTAGGTCAATGACATGGTTAGGGGACTCATTCTGAGGGTCATGGAGCTTTGCAGGGGCTCTGTGAGCCATTTTGGACCTTCAGACGACAGTTCCTATTTTTGAGGGAGAACTTGCTGTTGATTGAATGACCACCTGGGGGACCAAGGAGTAGAGCAAGATCTTTTTGAGCAGTTACAGGTGTTTGGAGAGAGGTTCCTACTTTTTAGGGCGATTCCCTACTTTTTAGGAGGTTGTGGTAGTTTCCATATTTGAGGTTCCGCAGGACCATAACATGGTTTCAGTTTCAGGAAGATTGGGTGTGTTTCCTAGTTTCTAGGAGTATCCCTAGATTTTAGGGATGGGACTGCTAGTTGGCCCATCTTGTCTGGCATTAGTCGCAGATAGGTGACGAAGTCAGATTCATGTTTGGTTGGTTATTTTGGGCTATTATTGGATCTATGGAAATATTTTAATATATTTAAATATTCCCTAAGTTAGCGATTAAATAAATTAAAATAAGGCTATGTATATAGCCATTTCAGAGTAATAAGGGGTTTTTGGCTTCATTTGGTTTGATATGCCTATGTGTTATAGCTCGTTGGAAAGGTCTTGAACTTTGCTACATGATTCTCACCCCCTGGAGTCTTTTTGGATGCTTGAAGCTATTTATTCGCAATAAAGTGATATTTTTGTATAGTTTGACGCCATAATTGGGAAAGTGTCACTTTAATTATAAAGTGCAAGCTTTATTAGTTTTTAGGGTTCGACTTGCAAAGAGAAAGGAGTTGTAAGGAGATGAAAACCTAATTGATAGCATCTTTGATCATTTTGAAACTTGTGAATTAGGGAATTGCTTTGGAAGAGTGATTTTGGCCTGGGACGTAAACCCGAGGTCTAAACTTGCTGGGACATAGCCCTCGGCAGGAGTTGACAGTGGATTTATCCAGGATTGCACAAAGATTATCAGAGGTAGAAGACACATCTTCTTGGCCTGAAGATTCAGCGTGCATATTGGGGGTTTCAACAGGGCAATTGGTCTATTTCAGCTGGCACGTGATTTGCAGCAGCTTCCATGCCTCCTTTGCAACCACGCCTTGTTTGTATGTTGGCTTGAAGGGTTGTATTCAACTTATTTGGTCTTCCTTGTTCCTTGCCAGTAATATTCCTCCATCTGGCATCAATCCAGATTGAGAACAACTCCAAATAAATGTATGGATTCTTGCTGAATATAAAACTAGGTTATTTGCCTGGTATGATTTGCAGTATTTTCAGATTGCTTAAGTGTTCTTACATATGAACATTGTTTATTGTTTTATTTCACAGTTGTTGCTATTTATCAATTACTTTACTTATAACATCAAAACCCAAAAAGAAACAATCCCTTTTTGCAACTTCTGTCTATTCTATAAGATCACAGAAAAATTACAAAAATATAGTATGTTTAATTAAGAATTTACAGCAGCAACAACAAAAGCATCCATTTGGGATCTTTCAGAAACACCATATAGCAACCATGCATAGTGACATTCTCCGTGCACTTAGAAACAACAGGCCACACAAAACATGTACAAGTGTTACATCCTAAACTAGATGATCGATCACAAAGGCTGACAAACTGAAATAAAGAGAAACACTTTGAACTGAAGCATACTGACTTTCACGTGTTCCAGGCATTGTCATACCGAAGTATCATTGATTTAGCATTATACAGAAAATTTATCTTAATGAACATTTTGACATAAATGACACAACATAACAACATGTTCCCAAAGCCAAGCATTTTGATATTGCATTTCATTGCATTGTTTTCTTTTCTTGATATTTTTTTTCTTGCTCATATTTTTGATCTTTTGATATTGCCTTTTGCTCTTGTTATTTTCCTTGCATTGGCTCGTAAGCAATGAAGCTCAAATGGGTTTGAGAGTTAAAGTGGCGTTGAAGTAGGATTTTAAATTTTTCACTAGCCATGTCTTCGACTAAGAGATCACAATGATTTAGAGCAATTGATTAAGTGTGTAAGATATAGTAATTAAAAGATGTTGGTACTAAGATACAATAAGTGATTTTCTTTCCAAATCGAGTATGCATCCCAATCAAAAGATAATGTTAAAGAGGAACAACCTTGGATTCTGAAGTGTTTCATGATTAGATATCTAAGAAATGGATTGGACACAAGATCGAGCATGGGTGAGCGTGTGACAAAATGGAACAAGCGCCTATTTGATGGATGAAATATTTATGCAAGGCATTGAATGACACTCTTTGGCGTTGGTTTCAATAGATTCAAATACCATATTTGATAGATTCAAGTTACAAAGTCAAAATAGGAGGTTTGATGTTTCCCTATTGATATGACTTTGTGCGTCAAGTGATGAAGTTTCCGGATTAAGGATGATAGATCTTGATATAGAAGCTTGATTGATTTGACTCACTTGAGTATATAAGCTAGGTATTTGATTCGTGTGTTTTTGAAAGGTGTAATCTAATCACTTTTTGAAATACTGTTTGTTTTGCTTAGGAAAGCTTGTCTGTGACAGTATGACCTAGAAGAAGGTTGAAAAGGGTATCTGAAAATGTTTTTGGTTTTTTGAGAAAATTTCTATTTTGCTCTCTATCTTCAGTGATGACAACTTGATGCGCTAAAACAGATAATGAATGCGCTAAAATTTGAGTTTAATACACCATACTGATCCTCCAAAGCGCTAAATTGGTATTCATTTGCTCCAGGTGGTTGAAAATTTTGTTTTTCCTGATGCGCTATTGTTTTCCTTAGATGTGCTAATGTTTGCCTCAGATGTGCTAATATTTGCCTCATATGCGCTAATGTTTGCCTCAGATGTGCTAAATTGCCTTGAGTTTGAAAATTTTGACACTTACTTGCATTTTTGCGAAATTTTTTATTTGTTTAATGGATGATCTTCTGAAGATGATTTGAAAACACATTAGCAAGCAATAAGATAGTTTGTCTAGTCTAAAAAATGAGTGTATGTTCAATAGGATCTTTTCAAATCCCTGTTTGTTTTCACTGGTTTGAACAAGAAAAACACATCAAGCAGACTCTTTAATCTCAAGGGTCATTAATAATACCATAGCCCACACTTGATACTCCGCCAGCTCAAACAACCTTGTCACACTCTAAGGTGCGCCCGTTTTTTTGCCTTTTACCAGAAGTTGAACCAAAGAGAATTGCTTCTCAATTGGATCGTTTTCTTGGGAGATATATGGTGTCTTGGGGGCGGATTCTTCCCTACCATTGCACTATGATATTAGAAATGTTTGGCTAACTTACTCGGCGAGGTTTCTACTTCTAAAGATATTAGTAAGGCTTCCATTCGGTCTTTATTGATAAACTCCCTTGGGAGGCTTCCCAACCTTTAGAACAAAGACTTTACGTATCTCAAGGATACTGGGGGAAGGCTAATTGTCGAGCAAAATCGTTGAACATGATTTTCATCACATCCACATTTGATTATAGTGGGTTGGAATACTTGGCGTTTAGATTTAATAGATTAAATAAACATTGAATATTTATTTAATCAGATGGTTAGATTTATACGTCTACAAAGTTAATTTGTTTTTCTTTCCTCTTTAGAGAGAAAATCATGATCTTGGTTTTGGTAATGTTCACTTGCATCCCTACCTCCTGACAAAAGTTCTCTAGGGCTATTAAGTGATCTCTTAGCTCGTGAGCCGTTTTAGAAATTAGTATAAGATCATTGGCATATAGAAGTAATTTCACCACATAGCTCGCAAGTTGGATGCCTTCTCCCTCCGTTTTGTTTAACCATGCTTCTAGTTTATCAATGTATAAACTGAATAAAGTGGGGGATAGAGGGCATCCCTGTTTAATGCCAATATTGCTACCAAAACACTCGGACATTCCTTCACTATTTCTGATTTTAGCTCTTTCTCATAAAGTCTATGCACTATAGTTCTATACATGTCAGGAACACCGAATTCTTCCATTCTATTCCATAGCTTGTCTCTAGGCACCGTGTCAAAGGCTTTCTTAAAGTCCACAAAACAACAATATGCTTCTTCTCCTTGATTGTTCCATATTTTCTCTATCAAATGTCGAAGAGTGATGCAATGATCAATGGTGGAGTGCTTAGATTTGAAACCAGCTTGGCCTTTGGCTCTTTTTCCTTCATTTTTTGCCCAACTGCTGATTCTACGCTCTACCATGCTCCCAAAAAGTTTGCCTAGAAGGGGGTTAACCATGGTAGTGATATCCCCACTTTTAAAAAGGGGAATAACCACACTAGTTGTCCAATCCGTCAGAAAACCATCTCGAATGACACTATTGAAGATTCCCCTTATGCGAGGAGCAAGAAGTTCAACTCTCCACTTTAAAAATTCAACTTGAAGCCCATCAATATCACTTGCCTTCCCACTTGCTAAATTCTTTATTCCCTGTTTGATATCATCTACCGTGAATAGCTCCACCAAAGTGTTCACTATTGGGGGGGGGGGTTCTTCTTCTCATGTAACCGCTCGTAAAGAAGCTTAGCATATTCCAGCCACTAAGCATCTGTGATATTGTTCTCAGTTTGCTTTCTCCTTTGCTGTAGCTCCTTCCAAAAATCTTTGGGATTGTGTTTACCAAGATAGATTAACTCTTTACTCCTTGCGATTATATATTCTTCTTTTTTTGCTTGAATCAATTTAACATACTTCTTGTTTTCTTTACTCAGTTCTTTCCCCGTTAAAGATCCTTTGGCTGCCTTACATTCTTCATCATACCATGGGTTTGTTGGAAAAGTATTTGTGGTCCTCTTCTTATTGCAAGTCCTTTTACATGCTCTCAAAGCCTTGTGGATTATGGGGATCAGTAAACTGCTGTGGGCATAGTTCCTCTCCTTAATGACCATTTCATCAGCCACAATATTATTTATTTCATGAAATTGCTGCGTAATAACAACACTAAAGATGTCCTTGTTTTCTTGATTTATGAGGATTTTAGCTGTTTTCTTTTGCATGTGAAGAAGTTGTTCATTTTGTGGGCTGCTTGGTGCAAAGTCTAACTTAACAAAAAAGATGCATATGATCGGATTTCATTTCTATGGGGCATTCTTCAATGTCAAACTCTAGCACTCTAGATGTAAGGTTTTGAGAGCAAATAACGTAATTTACCACACTTTGACCATTATAGGTTTTGCAAGTGATATCCCCTGAAGTAGGTCAGCTCCTCATTCCATTGCAAACAACCATACCAAACAAATTGCACATCCCCAACAATTTTGCCCCAAAATGCAAGACATCCTCATTATTATCCATTGAGGCTCTTTCCCAAAA
This sequence comes from Cryptomeria japonica, assembly GCF_030272615.1. Lineage (NCBI taxonomy): Eukaryota > Viridiplantae > Streptophyta > Pinopsida > Cupressales > Cupressaceae > Cryptomeria > Cryptomeria japonica. Next base: position 41,249,738 of record NC_081410.1, on the reverse strand, counting down.
TTGATCCCTCCCTTCTTCCAACCAAAGAGGATTATTTTCTCCTTTCTCACCGCCGGTCAAATGTAAAGATTGGTTATTGGCTGTCCTTGCATTGAATTCCCCAATTAGCATTATGTCTCCTAAGGTGCTAAATAAGGAGATATCCTTTTTTAAAGATGCATATGGGTCTTCATTGTCTAAATTCCGTCTTTTGTAAAACTTGGAGTTCTTAGGAGCGAAGTAACAAGCAGCCAACCTGAAAATTATCTCATTCACTGTTATTTGCAGCCCAATGTATTGTTTGTTTGGGTCCTCTTTTTCAACTTAAATGATTCCATACCACTTCTCATTTATAAGCACTGTGATTCCGTCATGTCCTTTACCTGTCTCGTTCCTTTTATTCCACATCAAAAATTTCGTGTAACCTTTGAAATCCGGGACCTTGCAGCCGTCATGTTCATGTGTTTCAACAAAAATGATAATATCTTTCCCCTCAGCTATGGGCCCCACCCCAGGACCTCTTCTCCATGGATAACCTCTACAGTTCCAACTCACTACACTTAAGCAGTCGTTTGGGGCCCCTATTTCCTATTTCTTATTTGGGAAACCTTCCCATTCTGCAACCATGCCCACTTTCCCTCATGTCTTGCTGTCTTTATTTTATCCCACTCCTTTCTTTGTTCATCCTGCTGTGCAAAAGTCAAATCCTCATCCAGATAGAAATGTGAACCTCTAAGTAGTCTTCTATTTTTAAGGATCATATTCTTATCCTCTATACTTCTCAGGGTAACTCTTATATGCCTATCTCTTCCTCCATTTATCTCCTTTCCTATCCTATTTGCTTGTTGAATACACCCTGGCCACTCCAACTTATCATGAAGAAAGCCTCTTATTAGCATGTTGGTTCTCTCTTTTACTCCAAAGTCTTTCAACCTTTTGATAATGATGTTTGCTGCCTTGCCGCGCCTGTCTTGTTCATTTGTATTTTGATTTGCTGCTCAATAATTCCCTTTTGTTTGTTTGTTGTCCGCTAACAACTTGAGACCAAGATTTGGCCTCTTCTAGCTGCTCCCTTAATTTAGCCTCTTTAGTTTCCAAGTCAGCTAAGGCCAATTGAATTTCCTTCACTTGGGTAGTCTCCTCTCCTCCTATCGATTCCGATCTCTTATCCTTATGTAATTTCCATTGTTCTAGTTCTTGTTTTATGGTGTCCAACTCTTGCTGTCCTTCCATTTTGATCTGCATGTTTGAGATTTGCTCTTTAAGACTTTTGCTTTCTCTCTCTATTTTGCTTGTGTATTCTATTGCTTCATACACTTTGTTCTCCTTTTCCCAATTCTTCGCTTCTAGTGTCTAAAGCCTCTTTTTTACATCCATGAGTTCCTCCACATATAACTCAAAGGACCACAATAGTGCTGTTGTTGTTGGATTGTAATTTTTTTTTTGCCTTGTTTATCTTCCATGCCGTCATCTTTGCTTGGAACAAATTTGATTTGGTGTTCTCTTTAATTTCTGCTTGTCCTTGTACCCCCGCCATTTTGTTCCCTTTATGCCTTGATTGCACTGCACCTATTTGGTGAGTTAAATTGTTCACTCTTGGTAGAATTGTTGCAAAATAATATTTTGAATTCTCAGTAAGCAACATCACCACAAATTGTTAGAGATACTTAAGCCCCATTGGGGCAACAATTGAAACAGTTTAATAATGAGTTGTTGCAGCAAATTGTAAATACAGAATCAATAGGAAGGAACAAAGAAAAAATTGCTAGTAGGAATTGAAAAGAAACATGGAGATGAGATCAGGAAGAAGTGTGCCACCACCCCTATCAATTTTGAAATAAAAATCAGGAAGATGCAAACTGCCATAACCAATATCAAAAGATTATACTTGTTTTGCCTGTGTTTGCCATCAACTTCACATGCCCTAAGGATACAAATGGACAACATTAATTACAAAATACTGCAAGCTTCTTCTACATGGGTACAATGCGAAACATGGCATAATCAATACCAACAACTTCATGTTCAATTTGGTCAAGTTTTGCTGGACGAAGTTAAGGTGATAACAAGTTTCACCCATTGCAAAGAAGATGTGACACGTCTAGCCGACCATCAAAACATCAAAAGGCTGCAATACATACAAAAGATGCACTCTTTCAAACACTAAAAGGTGCAAGGGAAGGGCTTCTCATTAAAACATGAAGGCAATGAAATCCAAGAGGGAGATCACAAGTGGAAACCAAAGTTGTCACAATTATGAAGCAAGGCTCAAGTTAGAATAGCCAACAATGCTACATCAACGACCATGGAAATGCAAACAAAAGAGTTGAGATTGATAATATTAGCTAGAGTGACCAATTGAAGTAGTAGGATACGCCTCCACTGGAATCTCTCTTAATACGCAAAGCCAACAAATGCATTGTGCAGAAAAAATAGAAATGGCTGTTTGCTCTCATGAGCCAAAAGTTTACAGTGAAGGGGCTTGAAGACCCTTGTTGTTGAAACAAGCTAAATCAATGATGCTTGCAATGTAAGAGGATGGGTTAACCTTTAAGGTGCCTAGTAGTGGTATGCAAAACTAAGTGATGTTTCTTTGGCTTGTGCCCTTTATATCAAATTGACAACAGCCAATGAGCGGTTAGTGTCTCCAAATATGACAAGTTTAGAGAAGTTGGCAATCGGTTAGGTGGCTCTAGGGATCTATTTGAAGGACCTAGGACTGAAATTCAACTTTTAGAAGGAAAAGAGACAAACACCTATGGCTAGGCTAGTCTGAGGTGGGTACAGAGAAACTGTATCTTTATACAAATTGTGGAACTTTTGTTGGATCTCATGGTATACAGACCATGTGGACGTAAAGTCCTCTTTGATCTCATCCAATTGAAGGGAACATTTCAACAAAGACATTAGATACCCTAGCTATGCCAAATATAGTGATCATAACTGGTGGGAATACATCCTTAGCTGGCCAAGTGTAATCTTCGAGCAATGTGTCCAATTATGCTTGCTATCATTAGGCCAAAAAATGACACTATCCTCAGTCTATTGGAAATGCTCAGCATAGGAGAACAGCTTGGGGCCCTGAGGTTGTAGAAGAAGGGTCCAAGTGACCTGTATATATTGTTTGTATATGCTCTCTTTGATAGCTTTATTGATAACCTCATTTTAGTGAAGAAGGGGAAAACAGGAATTTGAGGATTATTTGAAATACGGTAGCAACCGACAGAGATACTGATAAAGTGCAGGAGCAAATTGGTGTTAGCACAACTGTGGCGATGCCTTGTCAGAACTGAGGCAACCCTCTCTAAAGAAAGAAAAAGTGGAAAAGTCTTATGTTGTTGCAGAAGCATTTTGAAGGTTTTTAAAATAAATTAAAGTGTAAATTAAAATCTTACCTTGGCTGTTCAAGCATATACCTTCCTCTTTTTGGAATTATGTTTACAATTGAATTGACTTATTTGGCTTCATCTATATGTGGATTTATAATAATCTAGCATAGGCTTCCACTTAACATCTTAGGAAAAGCTAAAAAGAAATGCATCCGTTTCTCATCATTCCAACCACCTTTTCTCTATAATTTATATCTGGTAGCTGGTGGCAATAGCTGCATAGCAGCCGAAAATATTTTTCTTGCCATAAATGATAGGCTGTATAGATATCTCTAGTTGGAATGCTAGGGTGCTTGTTGGTTGGAAAATTTGCCAATATAGAGTAAATAACGTTCAAGGATGGCATGTGATTGATACTTCTCTCAGCATCTCATACTATGATTCAAGTCCCTATATGTTGAGTTATAATTTGGGATATGGGTGATAATGAGGTGCTTTGTCTACATATAACTTCTTACAATACCACTGAGTAGCAGATGCGTCACTTGTTATCTTAAACATTCCACCTTAATGTTTGTAGGGGAATAGAGTGAGTTTCCAGGACAAGAAAATACGCATATTTTATAAGAAGGGTGTAGAGATAATGGAAGATAAAAGCATCATTCTCCCTTAAAAAACAGAAGGTTGTATTTTGATGTGAAAAATTTGACCATGCTTGATAGTTGCCTAACTTTTGGATGTGGATAAACAGTGTTGAACAGTTGAAATTTTTTACAGGCTTCAGGATTCTGCATGGTGATGGTGAAATATTTTTCATGTTCTTCCGGTTTCAATACTGGCTTTGTAATTTGTTTATTTCTTCATTGGAGGAGAATGATTATTTGTCATTATCTGTTGGCCTATGTGGCCCTTAAAAGTCAATCTTGGTTGTGTTGGCATTTTTTCCTCATGATCAAGTGGGTCAAGTGACATGTATAAATAAATGATACCAAGATAAATGAGATAAATAAAACTTGAAGAAACAATACAGTATATTTATTAATATTTCAATTTCTCTTTTATATTTGCATTATTATGAGATAAATGAGGATGTTTAATTGATAATCATTAATCATACTTTCTAACATCGATTATTTATAAGGTTTTTTACCTTGATGTTCTTAATTAGTAATATCACATTTTGAACTTTTTGGACCTTTTTTTTTTGAATGAGAGCATTACAGAGTGCTTTAATATTATTAATTGCTTGCAGGGAGCATGGAGGCCATCCTTGAACATTGCAACAGTGTTGGCAAGCATTGGTTTGTTGCTTTCTGAGCCAAACCCCGATGATGGCCTTATGTGTGATATTGTGAGATTCCTTATTCTTTCCATACTCAAAACGTTGTAAGTTTTTTTACTTTTGAATTCTCATCCATGGTGCTGACAACAGAGTGCAGAATACAAGCACAATAGGTCTACCTTTGATCAAAAAGCAAGATCATGGACCCAAAAGTATGCAGTGCAAATGGAGTGTCAGATCACAACTTTGCCAACAAACATTTCAAGTCCAGGCAGTTCACCACTGGTATGAGCTTGAACAAGGTTGTAACTCACAAGGCAGCTACTGGATTAATATCAATATGGATAAACTTCACTGCAAGTTCTTCCTTCATATTCCCCTAAGATTCTGACTCAACACATTTCTTCTTTCTTTGCCTTTGCTTTAGGTTACCGTACTACTCTATGATTTAGAGTAATAGTGGGACCAATAAACTATTAATGGAATTTTGGTTTGATTGTCAAAGCAATTTAGTTTTCTTATCTTACCCTTTTCATATGGTCTGGGCAGGGATCAAATGAAAGGATCGACAATCCTAAACAATTTGAAGAAGCTGCTGTGGAATCTGTAAGTGGATCTCCAAATCAAAGTAACATTAAAGGGAAGCCAAAAGATAGGGGTCCTGGGTGTCCCGTAAAATCAACAAAGTCTCTCAGCAAGAGACTTTCATTGGCAAAAGAACCAATGTTACAGCCAACAATAAGCACTGCTTCTGCGGAGACGGTGACAGATGTTGGTGCAAAAATGTACAAGGAGAATGCAAGCTTCAGACCTGCTCAGTGTGATGGTAAGAATCTTCAGCAGAAATTACCTACTCATCCATCTGTTGAAACTAATGACAACAAGGATGAATTGCTCCAAAAAGTTCAAATTGGTGATTCGTCTAGTTTGCTAGAAAATTTATCTACGGAACCAGGAAAAAATGTGCAAAAAGGGGTTATATTGGGCAAGGAAAATTTCCATTTAAGAAATTGGAATGCTGAGAAACCTCATTGTAAGTTGTCAGTATCTAAACCATTGGAATGTGAGACTGAAATAAAAACGAGAGAGAACACAAAACTCAGACCTTTACATAATGGTCTATCAGGAAATTCTAACCAGAGAATTCTGCCTTTCGCAAGTGATAACGATCCACAATGCAGCAAATTGCATGAGCTTCAGCCTACAAGGCCAATCAACCATAACCTTCCTGTATCAGGATTACTTCGACCGGAAGGTGTTCATAAGAAAATTACAGAGGAGATGACACAGGTGGAAACTGTTGTCATCTCAGATAGTGAGAGTGATGAAAAGCCTGTTCAAGTCAGATCTAGGCTTTCATTGTCACAGAGGACATTGACTGGAAAGCGTAAGTTTAGATCTAATGCACGGTAAATGAGTTGCATGGTTTTATGTAAGTGTCAATGTCATGCAGGGGAATTTTGTTAACAACATATTTGATCCCTCTGCCTTTTTCAAATATAATGTTCTATATGTAATTGCCCTATTGCATTCTATGTCAATACCTAGATGTACTAGGATAGATGAATGTATTGCCTTGGTAGCAAATTTTTACTGTTTGGTTTATTGGCATGTTTAAATGATTAAATGTCATATATATATCAAATCGTTCTCTTGTGCTTTGTTACAAAACATGCTGGATTTGGAAGAATTCATGCTCAAATGTGTTATAGCATCGAAAGCAAATTGAAATAACCACCATATCTCACAACTAAAGGTTTTAATTCTAGAATTGTGAAGAGACTCCATGTTTTCCTTCAATAAAGTTTCTAAATGACTAGTTTGTTGACATGTTAACCTCATGATAATTGACGTCTAAAATGTTTTACCTGTGGAAAGAAGTCTTCTGGTTACTTTGTGACATTTGAAGACATTGATACCTAATGAAACCAAGATTTGAACACCTAATAAACACAATATATGTTTTGTAAGCATGACCAAAAATATTGAATGCTTTGAATCATTTGTATGTTGATATTTTCTTATCTAAGTTACTGTTAGATCAAACATGGACATAATAAAAAATGATTGCAATGAGAGCATCCAAAAAAATGTTGGTATTTTATTATCAACTTACTATCAGATCAAACATGAACCTAAGAACAAATAATCGCAACGAGAGCATTCCCACAAAAATGTCAATGTAAAAGTTGTTTATAAAAATGTAGCCTATAAATTTGAAAGTTTTTTTAGTTTTTTTAGTTAACATATAATAGTTGAATATTATGCAAATTTAGTTTTTATCTTAATTAAAGTCATATCAGTTAAATTGCAACTCCAAAAATTATACTCTCATTCTTTGAGTTAAATCGTAGTCTCATTCTTTGTTTTTTAATCTATATCAGTGTGTTTTAATGTTTGGATTGAAATATAGGCTATAAGTCTGATTTTTGAAGTTGCAATGGTGTCAAAATGAGGGTATTATTCTTTCATATTCAAATATTATGGAATATCAAAGCCATTTGGTGTGCCTAGAATAGAGCTTGTTTTAGTTGTATCACATATTCTTCAATTGGGAATTTTTCTTATAGATTCACTTGATGTTAATCACAACACTTGATATAATTTTTTTTTGAAATATCCTACAGACTAATCACAACAATTGATATTTATATTTTGATGTGATTTTTAAAAAATATATTTTTTAATTGTATCAAAAAATATTTAAATGAAATAGATATATATTTTTTGGCAACCAAAAAAAGATTAATAAGTCCTATGAGCATTCAATTAGTGAGAATTAATTCTAATTATTCTATATACGTAATAAAAACTAAAATTTATTGTCAAGTGCACACATTATTTATTCAAAATTGTTATAACATTTAACCATTTTTAGCAATTTTGAATAAATAATATTATACATAACTGGACTATAAAATTTAATTCTTAATAATGCTTATGCAATAAATAGAATTAATTCTTTGTACTTGAATGTTCATAAGACTTCTTAATCTTCTTTTGATTGCCAAAAAAAATCTATATCATTGAAATATATTTTATGATTAAATTAAATCAAACTCTATTAAAAATTATTTAACAAATTACAATATCAAATAGATTTCAAATTCCAATATCAAGCAAATCTAAAATAAAATTTTCCAAAAATAAAAAACTACCATGCATCTAAAATAAACTTTATTCTAGGCACACCAAATATTCAAAAGAATAAAAACCTCATTTCCGTAACATTGCAAGTTCAAAAAAAGTTCAAAAATATTGACTTGCAGCCTATATTTCAATCCAAGCATTAAAACACACGCTCATGTGTATATAAGCGATGAATTAGACTTTAGTTGATGCTGGAGCACCCTAAGATCCAAAGGCCATCTGCATCAAAACAAAAGTTTTATTTTTTTTTCCTCTCTGTTTGAATGTCTGATATCAAAAGGAACTTTTGATTGGAGGAATGTTAAAGCAAATTAGATTTGTTTTTATCCCTACTAAATTGAAGAAGGTTCCAAACAGTATAAACAAGGCCTATGAAGGTAACTGTGCATTGGAGATGGCTCTTTTCACCAGCAATTGAATATCAACTGTTCTCTGTCTGCAACAGGGGTCAGCAAAAGAGTAGACTGGTTGTGTAATTCGTCAACATGAGTATTACAGAATCACATTTCTAATATTTTTAATATTTATATTAATTTATTTTTAATACTAGGTTGTTTTAGGTTATCTATCTTCACTCCAAATTTTATACGTATTTATAATTTAGTATCTTAATATCTAATACAGGAATACAATTTTGTGTTCTGTTTGATTTTTGGAGCAGGGCACCTAAAGAGTAATCACATGATTGCATCTTGTAGAAATTGTGTGACGTTTTGATCAAAATTGTGCTGGATTTTTCCTTCTAGAAAATGTGTTCTTTTTTTGCTAAAAACATGCATTTTTTGTTTTGGAAGGTCACACAGTCAAGGAAGGCATGCCAGTTTGGAGTTGCAGTTGTATCAGATTTATTGTTTGCAAATTATGTGAGATTATATTAGAAAATTGTGTGTAGTTGAAATTGCACCATTTTCCATGAAAAATTGCGACTTAGCTTATTTCTATCAAGTTTCACAATATTTTGTATAAAAAAAACCATGGTTTGAGCAGTGATGGCTCCAACTAGGGTTTTTTGAGTTGAACATTTCTTTTTCATTGTTCCTTTTAGCCTGCAACAAGGGCACAAAAGAGAACAATGGCCAAAGTTTTTCTTTGAGCAATCGGCTAAAGGGTTTTAGTGATTTTTGTTCTAAAAGAAATAAGATTTTTGTTGTATTATTTTGCAACTCAGATTTCCAATCTAAGCTTTTTAGATTGGTTGTTAGGGTTTGTAAATTTTTTTCATTAGCTAGGGCTTGTATTGGTATTCAAATAGCGCACACTTCTGAAGGCAGCTTGCTTGAAGGATATTTGTAGTTTGTATAACTTGGAAAAATGGAAATTCCAATGGTTAAATATTTCGATTTCAACTTCCGTGTGTGGAAAGTAAAAGTCCAAATGCAATTGATGCACACAAACCTGTGGGGAGTAGTAAATGGAAATGAGAAGCTTCCAACAAATGCTACTATATTATTGGAATGACAAAGCATAAATGGTTAAACCAAAGCTAGTATTGGTCTTGCCCTCTTTGATTTGAGATACATCATTTAGATTTGCCAAAACCATCTAAGAAAATTTGGGAGAATTTGAATATATTATTTGGGGCAGCAATAGTTAAAACTAAATTTTGTTTAAGACTTCTACTTCTCAATTTCAAGGCGACTAAAACCATGTGAGCAATTTGAGGTCTCTTCTTTGACAACTAGCATAAATCAATACTGTAGTGGATGATGAAAAATTCTAAAGCCATTTTAATAAACAATTTATCTTTGATATTCAATAATGTCATCTTTACTCTTAGTCAACTTTCTTCTAAAAGTCTGGAACGCACGATTTCAAGTCTCCAAGTTGAGGAAAAGAGAACTACAGTAGGAGATACAAAAGATGATCCTCACATTAAGGCAACATTAGGACAAAATGTGTCTAAAATGCTAGTATTGCAAGAAAATGGGCCACAAAAGCTGGAACTGTAGACTTAGAGTGAATGGTGTTCTCAAAGGAAAGCTCAAAGGAGCTGATGTAGCCAGTGTTGAAGATCCTTTGGATGCTTGCAGTGGTGAAGATTTTTTTTTTAAATGTATGTTAAAGAAGCGTAGTTCTTTGGAGACAAGTAGGAAGCTAGTGTAAACATAGCTCAAAATGGATGGTTGCTTAGTTAGCTCGAGACTCTATGGATCTTGGGAGCCATACTCTTATGAAGGTCACGAGACAACTTGATAGAGGTCAATGAGTGTAGCTCAACATGGATTGTAATCTGATGGTTTGGGAGATCAATGATTTGGGGATTCGGGGAGGTGGTAATTTGGGATCTTGGGAATCAAACTCGTGAGTAACACTTTTATGAGGTTTTGAGGCAATTTGCTGGAGTTCTACTTGGTGTATGGTCTATTTTCAAAGTAAAGCTTTTGAAGAATGAAAAATTAATGGTTAAGGGTGTAATTAAAGTTTGATATGCTCTATATTAGTTTGGTTTGTTTTAGTGTAGTAAGTCTCACACTGGAAAGCGTAAGTTTAGATCTAATGCATGGTAAATGAGTTGTATGGTTTTATGTAAGTGTCAATGTCATGCAGGGGCATTTCGTTAACAAAATATTTGATCCCTATGCCTTTTTCAAATATAATGTTCTATATGTAACTGCCCTATTGCATTCTATGTCAATACCTAGATGTACTAGGATAGATGAATCTATTGCCTCGGTAGCAAATTTTTACTTTTTGGTTTATTGGCATGTTTAAATGATTAGTTTGGTATGCTTTAATTAAAGTTTGATATGCTTTATATTAGTTTGGTTTGATATGCTTTATATTATGTTGGTTTGTTTTAGTTTAGTAAGTCTTAAGAGGGGGTTTTAGTGTAACAATTTAGATTGGTTTATTTTTAAGTTATCTATCTTCACTCCAAACTCTATAAAAGGAGGTGAATGCAATTGTAATGTAGTATCCCGATAAGAAATAGAAGAATACAATTTTGTGTTATATTTATTTTTTTGGAACAAGGAGCACCTAACTATTGCAATGATCTAAGGTTGGTAGATTTGCCAAATTATTGAAACTTATGGAGAACCTGATCAAAATGCTCAAATTAATCCTATTTCTTATTTGAGAATACAATAATATCATACAAGTATATTAAGATGATATTATTTATGAGTTCATTGAAATTAATGTCAATGGGCCTTTGAAATGTTATACCCACATTTGACATCTAAAGGGCATCTTGGCATATGCACATGTTCCTCATTTAGTGCTGAATTTTGTTTTATGTTGATTCTCTTTTTTCACCAAAATTTAGTTATAGCCAAAAAACCACATCTAATAAAGAAAAGTGTTATTATACAACTACTATCTTTAATTTTCTTTTCAATCGTGGAAGGGGAAATGGCCATTTAATGAGCCCTTGTCCAAATCTTGGAAATCTACACAAAGTCTAATTTCTTCATTTTTCTTTCTAACCAGTACCAAATTTCATACCCATGTAGAATGCTTCATAGAAAGATTATTTAGATTATGTGAATTGCTAAATGTGAAATTCAAAGAGGTGAGGAAGCCAAGTTTTATAAGCTAGGACAATAGAAAAATGAAGAACTTATTGATGCCAAGAATTACAAACCTCTCAAGTTATTTGGGCTCATCAGAGAAAAAGAAGATGGAAAAATGGTTAGTCATCTTAAGGGAAGATTGAAACTCGAAACTTGATATGACCTCTAGAGATAATCTTGAGGCCTTAGATGTAGTATGCAAATATGAGACTTGAATCTTCATATTGTAGGTTTCTCGAAGAAAGTAAAGTATTACACCATTAATGAAGAAAAATTTAAAGCTCTTTTATAAAGGTATCAATTTGTGTAAATAGAAGGAATCCCAAAAGTGGACATGAAGGGAATATGTTGATCTACGTCAACACAATCACAAAAAAAAAATGAAGTGAAAATTATGATGGATATATATGATATGGGGTTCTAAAAAAATTGAGGAATTCACTCTAAGACACATGTATCTAGATATGTCAAAAGGTTGTTGATTATTTTGAAAACTAAAGAATAGAGAAAAATAGCGAGTTCAAAATATTTAATTAAAAAACATGCTAGATCTATTTTGATAGGGTTTTGGAGGTGGAAGTTCCCTAAATTAAGTTTAAAGATGGAAGTTAAATCTGAAGAACAATTTTCCACATTTGCACAAGACCAAAGGAAGAATATCTTGGGTTCTCAATAACTCTCAGCTTGGCTTTGGAGCCTATGTTAGATTGGATAAATCCTATGGTTAAGATGACCCTGCTACCAAAATGACACAAAAAATACAAATAAAGTGCGAGTTTAACTATTATATAGAGGATATTTCTCCCCACCCACATAGACTCTTCAATACAAAGAAAAATGTAATATTGAAAGCAACCAATTAAATAATCTTCATCCATTTTAAAAGAGAAAAAACTCATACAAAAGATATAGGAGAAGAGCACTAGTAGCCGTTATAGCTAACTTTGCACACCCACAGATCCTAAACGGTACATCGGATTTTCAATGATTTTTTTGGTTGTCTTCGTATGTGACTTAAATGCTTATAGCTATTGTTATAGCTTCTAGGTAGTAAAGACAAATGCAATGGGAAAAGGTAAAAAAACAGTCATTTAAAATTCTCACCCAATACCTACTTAAAGATGCCCCAATAACCATGCATCACAACTATCTCAAAAATTACCAATAAAGTTGCATAACTCCTCCAATTTAAGTCTACAAATTGAACGATCATTAAAAACAAGATATGAACAGTCATTGAAACATAGATGACTTCTTGTACTTTTCCCCCCACATAAATACTTCAATTAAGAAAAAAACATCCATTCCTTTTAAATGTTAACTAACATAACATATCCACATTATTCACAAAGAAAGAGGCATCCTCTTTGTAAAGAAAGTAACAGCAAACGTTGATCTTTTGCAGAGGAAAGCCTAAGAAATTACAGAAAGAAGCCCTTCCTTCCTTCACATAATTTATGAGCAGGAACATAATTCTTCACGGCTTCTTTATTCCCATAATGCTTGGAATGGGAGATACAGATGAGTCATTTGTTTATGAGTTGGGCAAAGCTTTCCAAGTATGACCCATCTGTAACTCCCAATCCAAGCATTCTGTGAATCAAATAAATCATCCATATAAGCTTGAAAACAAATTTACAAGACTTATGATACCAGTAATCTTCTCCATCTTAATGAAAGCTTCAATGGGTGAAGAGATGAAGCGTGAAATGTTAGCTCTCTGTTAAAGAATATAGAGGAGCAGCAGATCGTAGGAAAGCTATATTAATAGTTGGTAAAAGATTATTAGAATAAAACAGGTTGCCGGCCATGCTGTTGGCACAAATGCGGAAAAAAATTTGACCCCGATTTTATAAGATTTTTTATTTATTTCTGGTGGTCTCATAATTTTTAATGTTTATTTTGATTTAAAATTTCTATTTTAATATACATTCCGAGGTGATAATTTTATTTAAGTTGTGGTCTTTTCAATTAATCAAAAAAATGATAACTAAAAGTTCATTAATAAATTTCACATGTATTAATAGCTGCCCACTTTTTACGATTTTGGACTACAATTGACTCGTTTATGCACCACTATTGGGACATTTGTGTAGGACTAGTGACCTATTTGTGTAAGTCTTAGCAATTTTAAGTCACATATAGAGACAAAAAAAAAAACCCTGTTTAAGATCTGTGGGTACACAAAATTAGCTATAACATCTGTGGCTACTAATATGTTTCCCCTATTATGATTTTGATAATCTTTATTTTAATATTTATTATATCTAACATGGGGTTTTGTGATGTCATTCAATAATAATTATAAACTTTTATTTCAATATGTATAATGATTTGACAATTTTAGTTTAATATTATTATGAATTGATAATTTTTGTATAGATATTAATCATGATTTGACAATTTCAATTCAATATTTATTATGATTTTGACAATTTCTATTTCAATATTTAACATGATTTGACAATTTTATTGTAATATTTATTACAATGTGACAAAATTTATTATTATATATGAATAATTTTGACTTCATACAATTTATATAAGTTACTATTATATCAAAATCTATAAACTATATTGTATTCCATCAGGATCATTACATCAAAATCTATAAACAATATTATACCTGTTGGGATTAAGGTGCTTCAATCTTAGGAGTTTCAAGTTGATTTAATTTAATTATTTTTAATGGTCTTGTATTGCCAATTTTATTAATTTTATGCTATATCATAAATGTCCAAAGTGCAAGCAACAAGCATTGAGGAGAAAGGGAGATTGTGACACTTGTCACAAAGAGGGAATTTTGAAGAAGAACATTGCAAATGAGCTCCTCAAAGTTTGTCTTCGAGCAACATGTGGCAATTGCTTTGTTTTATCCTTGAGCATGTTTTTCTAGGACACTTTGTATTTGTGGAATAAATAATATTTGTTTTTAATAAATTATGTGCAACAAATTCATTGAATGCGCATGCTTTTGAAAAGTTGCTTCCTTTTGCATTGAAAATTCTAGAAATACAAAGTGTTGTAGAAGAGAAAGAAGATGAAGCATTTTTGAGAGAAGTTGTTATGCTATTGATATTATTCTAGATTCTATATCATAGTTGAATACACTTACAAGAGCACCGACTTTGCATTTGTGTGTATTAGCTTTCAATGTAATACAAAAGGATTTGTGTTTTGGTGCAGTGGGTTTTTTCCTGAAAGTGTTTTCCCACATTAAATCTCCTATACATTATGTGTTCTTTATAAATCGGAAATTTATTTTGTGTGTTTTCTTTATTGTATAACACTATTTAGGGGTTTGTAAAGAAATTTGTGTTCACTCTCCTAGGGGTTTTGCATTAGGAAGGTTGTTTTTGCTCCTCTGCTTTCCTTTCAATTGGTATAAGATCTTGGCCAACTTTGTTATCCTTGGTGGGTTGTGGGGTTTTTTGTGCAAATATTTTCTAATGGGAGTTTTTGCAAGAAAAGTTTCTTAACCTCATTGTAGATCTAAGATGGCAAGAACATTTGGAAGGATAGAGATGTATAAATTCAATGGTGACAATTTTTAGTTGTGGAAACTCAAAATGGAGGACATGCTCATTGCATAGACCTTTGAGCTATGATAGCTGGTTCAAAACCTCAAACTACAATTGAAGATGTTTGAGATGTAATGGATTAGAAAGCTAAGGGTCTGATAAGAATCTGTTTGGCTAACTTTGTGCTTTTGAATGTTAATGAGGAGAATACTGGAACTAAGTTGTGAGAAAAGATGGGTGATATTTATCAAGGGTTGATAAATAATATCTTCTTGAGGAAAAAAATGTATTCACTGAGAATGGATGATCCGTTGCAGATCATATGAATTCTTTAGACATGCTAGTTGCCCAACTAAACTCTATTGGTGTAAAAGTTGATCAAGAAAGATGCATGCTCCTATTGTGTTCTTTGTTTGATTATTGGGGCCACATGATAAGGGCTATTGGAAGCATAACAACCACTTTCAAGATGAAAGATGTGGTTGCTTTTCTATTGTCTAAAGAAATGCAAAGGACATCTTCTGAGATGGCCAAGGAGGCCCTTTTCGCTCATCGAAGATCAACAGAGAAAGGAAACAAGAAGGACAAGAAAGACAAGTCAAAGTCTTTTGGGAGATCTAAGTCTCTTGGTAAAAAACTAAGGCTAAATGCTAGAATTGCAATGAATCCAATGATTTCTGTAGTGTCCTAAATTACGTCTAGTGCCTTTATGACACTTGTGCATGGCACCTGGTGCATTGATGATAAACTCCATGATCAAATTTTTTCTATTTTGGCATCAGGGGCTTAAAAGTCAAAATGCCTCTGTATGCCTCAAAACCCTCTTTGGGTTTATCTTTGGTTGGACGAGAGAGTGACGCGTGGACGTCCTCGCGTTGCGCTAACGTCTCGATAAATATACAAAAAATTGAATTTGGCAGAGACTCGAACATTGGTCGACGCGTGTCCTTTGGCTCCTGCTTTGCCGTAATGGCTCTATGTGCCTCCTTCAAGTTAAAAAACTCTTCCAAGATCATTTGGAGGGGTTCTTGTTACTACTTATCAAGTTGCCATTAGTTTTTATATTCAAAGTCATACTATATACTCTAGTCGGTTAACACTACTGAATCATGCAGTCGGTATACACAAAGAAGTCGGTATGCACAGTCTAGTCGGTTACAGAAGAAAGCAGTCATAGAACGCAGCACACATCGAGCTATCTACCGAGTATCTTTTTATGTCTACCAAGTAGCAAAGATGACACACCGAGTTGATATACACCGAGTGAAACGTGTTACCAGATTCATTGAACCTGGACATGCATATGAAAACGTGTTACAAGATCGAGGCACATCTAACTGTTATCACATTGGAAATTGTACTAGAAGATTGTGTATGATTTTGAGATCAATCTAACCAATGAAATATTTTGTATAGTTATTCATTCGAGGAATCGTGTTTGTAAGATCGAAGCAATGAATTGGATCACTGTCTTAAGAGATCTATTTATACAGCATGAGTTAAGAGTTAAAGGTGTGTGCATGAGTGTAAGAAGACTATTACAAAGACACAAAGGTCACCGAGAAGGTTTTCAGAGAACAGTCGAAGAACAGAGTAAACAGAAGGGTTTACTGAGTTATTATATGGGTTACCGAGGTATGCTATAAGCAAGGTAATCTATTCTGAGCACATAGAATCTGCTATAACAGCTCAGATGTAAAGTTGCAGATATTTGTAATGATTTTATTGTAATATTGTGAAGTTGTAAGAGAAACCTTTAATAGGGTAAAAGACTCTAATCAAGTCCATAAATTGTAAAGCCTCTAACCAGGTGCATCATTCAGATTAAATGTTGTAAAATCCTTTAGCAAGGTAGATCTAACAGATTTTGTTACTCCTAACAGGGTAAGCTATCAGAAATAGCTAAAATGTAGCTCTAATTGAGCACTCTTTATTATTGCAGTAGTGAAGTTGTGGGTGCCATCCCCACCACAATTTTTCTCTCTAACCAAAAGTTTTTGCGTAACCAAAATATGTGTTATGGAGTGAATCATGTATGATTGTTATCTATTTGTTTTAGCTTTATTTTATGTTACTGCACTATTCGATTTATGCATAACAGTAAAGTTATTATTCAAGAAAAGTGTTGGAATACTGATTCACCCCTCCCCTCTCAATATATTAGCTTTCCATATTGGGCCTAACAGTTCCCATCTTGGGTTCTTGGCTCTCATATTGTACTATTTCTCCCTACTCTCTTGGACACATTTTCTACCAATATCTAGCTGCAACTATTGCATAGGAAATCTCACCGGCAATCACATACCAAGGGCTTTGTTGCACTCATATCTCAAACAAAGAGGGTTTTGGCTACATGCTTTGCTTTCTCTTTATCTTCTATCATCGCATGCAATATATCTTTCATATTTTGATTGTATCTATTATCTAGGTCCATTCATCTTTCAAATTTATCAATTTTACATTGTATGCAATAGGGGTTTGCTTCCTTTAAGAGAAGTATAGTTTCTATTTGCATCTTTGCAATTTACCAAGTTACCAATTTATTTATTTTTCCAATCTATCTATCTGGATGTCCGTGGTGGTGGAAACACCTAAGCAAGGGTCTGACTGAGGCAGGCCCCTATACAACCCCCAACATTTTTCCCATCTCAATGTGCATAGGTGGCGAACAATTCTCGCGTGTCGGGAAGTGTGCACAAAAGTTTTTATGGGATTTTCTGTTCGTAGGTCATATAGATGACAATGCACCCCGTTGGTGTTTGTGCCTCACACTGAAGTCTAGAATTCGAGAGCGCCTCGTTTTAGGGTTTATTCCTCTTTTAATTCTTTTCTGTTCTATAAAACTAGTTTTTTGTATTTCACTGTTTTGGCATCATAAATCTATTATTTACTTCCATATAGTCTTTGGTTTAGTTTTGTTATCCCCTAGCTCATCTTAGCGCCTATTCGAATAGGTAGCAATAGATTGGTTTTTGCTCTAAGATTCATCATCTTGGAGGGGACAAATCGCCTCCCCTAATTTTTGGTGAACCTAATGTGAATGCCTAATGTTGGATCTTTTCCTCTTAAATTTTGGTGCCTTTGATAAGGCATTCTCTAAGGATGAATTTGATATGTTGGATGAAGTCTTAGATTCTTTCCTAGAAGCACCTCTATCCAAAAGAGATTTAGAGGGAAAGTCAATCTTTATGACATCCTCTTTCAAAGGTGAAGAGTCCATGAATATTATTGTTGTTTCTGCGGCTCCACAAAGGACTAAGAGACCTTACATCAATGTGACTCCAGCAAGTCCTTCTCCCAAGAAAGGTAAAACCATTAATGGGAAACCTTTTAAAGGAGAAAATTCTGACTTGCATGCTAGATTCATGCAATCCAAGCAATTGTCTCATGATACCATTGCTCACACATATAATACTTGAAAGAACAAACAAGTTCTTGAAAAAACGTAAACTTCTTTACCTCCTCCTTAACCTAGCCTTCCTAAGGCACCTTTGCCGATAGATAAGCGACTTAGTGACTATGATCTCGTTGAGTAACTTAAGGTTACTCCGGCTAAGATCTCACTAGGCGATTTGCTTCAAACCACTCCGATATACCAAGGCATGCTGCTGGAAGACTCACAAAAGATCTTGCTACCCTCTTCTGCGAGACTGACAGACGTCAATGCGTTGATGGATCATATTCGTTTGGATTCGTTGAATATTACTTTCTATCCGCATGAGCTTCCATCTCCTGTGGCAAGAAATTTAGTAGATCCTTTGATGATTATTGTTAATGTAAATGGCATTGGTATTAGACGGACATTTGTTAATATGGGTTTTGCATTAAATGTTTGTAGTTTAGACTTGTTGCCAAAAATCAAGGTGGACTCAAATTCTTTGGCAACCTCCTCCTTGTTTATTTGAGGATTTGATAACAGTGGTAAAACCGCTGTAGGGACTGTCATACTGTCCTTGAAGGTTGGACTTTTCACTATCTCAACCCTTGTGCATGTGATGCCAAGACCTTTGTCATATAATCTCCTTTTAGGTAGACCATGGCTTCATGCTTTGGGAGCCATTTCATCTACACTTCATGGATTTGTGAAGTTTGTAGCTAACAATCAAGTTGTCATAGTTAAGGCTGAACCTGAGGCTATGCAGTTATGTCAAATAGCAATAGTTGGTCAAGCCTCTATTGTGCCTTCATTTCTAAACTATGTCCCCACTTTGTCCTATTTGGTGAGAACTTCTATCTCTGTCTCGTCTCCTAAAAAGGAGGAACAAAAGAAGGAAAAAGTGATTAAAATGCAAGATGTTGTGAGAAAGATCATATGAGGAGTAGGATTCTTTGAAATAAAAATCCCTGAAGGCAGATCCTCCTGAAATGCAAACGTTGGAGTCTACTTCTGATTAGTCCTCTCCAGTTAATTCGCCCTCGCCGTCAAATATGAATGCATGCTTAGGTGATGATTGGGGTTCTTTGGACTTCATCGACTCTCATGTCGGTGAGTATAAAGTAAATCCTGTCCATCTGAGTTTTCCTAAGATGATTATGCATCCATAAAGCCAGGTGTTTCTTATCATGTTAATCACCTTTTCTATACAAAACTACCATCATTCAAAGAAATGCAAAACAGTTATGGTTCTGGCTATAAGCTCATATCTCATCTTGGCTATGATGGAAAGGGTTGTGGACCTAATGGACAAGGTATTAAAATTCCTTTAGAAGCCAAACCTTGTCACCACAACACTGGACTGAGATATCGTCATATGGGTCGAAAGACGAAACCATGGTTAATTTTTAACATGATTTCGACCGATCCCTTTCCTCTCAAGCTTGTTCATCCAGAACTCATTGATAGTGATGTGTCATCTAATGAGATTCCCTTGGACCTTTTTCCTTTGGAAGAATCCTTAAAGGAATTTATAGGTGCATGTGATGAGTTTCCCTCTTATCATCACAAACGTTGATTCCCTTACAATCTGAATACTCAGACATATTTTGGGGAATCCGTTGCGCAAGGGGCACCTTTATCTCGCAATGGAGAACAAATATCCACATCTCACCCAAAAGACCATAGTGCACTCTTTAGTGGGGAGACTATTGATGTCATCATGAGTGATAAGACCCATGACAAAGATATCAAGGTTGGGAAGTGATTATCTCCTGAGAAATTAAAAGAATATTCCAATCTTTTACATTAATTTCCTGACATCTTTGCTTGGTCTCCTGAAGAGATGCCTGATATTGATGACTCAATTGTAGTGCACAACATTGTTCTTAGTCATGATGCTAAGCCGATGAAACAAATATTTGAAAGATGAATCCTAAGGTGGCCTTATTAGTCAAGACTGAGATAGAGAAGCTCTTAAAAGTTGGCTTTATCCACCCCATCGACTATTCACCTTAGATCTTGAACATTGTCCCGGTAAGTAAATGGTGCAGGAGAACCTAATTGGTTATCTGTCTCAATGAGGCCAAGTTGAGTATTTCATTATTTTTATAGTTAGTAAGGTCATGAACAAGGGTGTAATAAACCATTTCTAATGGATTGAGTTAGGTTTGCATGTTTGAAAGTCATTTGGTGTCACTAGTCCAAAATTTTTCAAAAAGTCCCACTTATGTTGTCATGAGGACTCCAAGATGTAATAAGCCTTCCATGGAATTATTGTTGATGAAATTAGGATGGTATTCATGTTTTAATAATTTTCAAGTTATGTTAGGTATCTATGCAAAGTTTTGAGGCCTTCTGTATCAAAATGCAAAAGTTATCATTAAAAGTTATCAAAATGTCAATTACACACAAAGAAAGTTGTATTCATGTCTCCAACGGTCATGAGGAGTTTTAAATTCAGTTTTTATGGTCATGGTTCTTTTTTTGGGTCTATAAAATCTTTCCAAACCTTGGTGGAGGGGTTTTTGGTCATTATATGGTGAAAAGAATCAATAAAATTGGAGATTTATGCACTTTTTCAAAGTTCTACCACGTGACAATCTGAAAATGCTCATTTATCACCATTGAAACTTATTAATTTGCCTTTTAAGTTGATTGGGAATTGAAGGGGAGTGAATATACTTCCATTTTACTTTTTTTTTTCATTCCATTTCATGTTTTTTTGATCAAGTTATAGCAATTTTTGTAAAATCCACTCAAAACCCTACCTAGGGTTGATAGTGAACAATAAAAATGTAAAAATCTTTTGTCTTTCATTAACAGAACCCCAAAATGGGTGAAACCATGTATTTTAGTGTTCTCTTTAATTTTATACTATCTACAGATCTCCATGATGAATTGGCATGTGTTGAGGATGGATATAAAGACTGGAATCTGTGTCTGAGTCTGAGTCTGCCATGACAGTAGGTTTTGGAGAATTTGAATGGACAGGGTGCAAGGGAAGGTTCATTGAAGGTTGTTGAGTGTTAGTGGGGTGTGTGAGGGTTTCACAAGTCTATGATAAACATTATTCACCCTTTATGAAGCCAAAGTGTCAAAGGTTTTGTTGACTCTTCCCAAACTTGTGTATGACTGTCATAACATGACAGTGGATTGAGTTTATACATATTTTGCAAAGTTAAATTGATTGATGGGTTGGGTATTGGGGTTGAATGCTAGAGGGATATTAGGGAGGTTATCCATCTTCCTCAAGTGTATTTGGATGGTTAAAAAAACAAGGAGTGGATCATTGGAGTATGACTATCCTATTAGTGTCTTTTGTCCCTGTGAACAGTGTTAAGACAACAAGGGGGTTATGTTGCCTTCTAGGGTGGATGGGAGGGTTAAAATTTGTGTTTTGACTATGGGTGAGAGAGTAATTGGTGTTTCCTTGATTACCCTTTGGTTGGTGAGGTCCTAATTTTCATTGGGAGTTGTGTCTACAAGGAACTAAGAGTCCTAATTAGAGAAGGACTTGTGGGAGTGAGATTTTGTGAGGGTGTGGGATTCAAGGGTTGAAAGATCTCAAGATGAATTTTGATAGATGAATGTGCCTAGGATGATGTGTGTCAATATTTGGAAGAGGGTAGATGACCATGGAAGTGAATTTAGGGCATTGAGCCATTAGAGAGGCTTGTAACCTTGTGAGGCTCCCATCACTTTATGAAGAGTAATCACCTATTTGATTAGGTGAGTTGGGAATAAGAAATATCCCCGATTGGTTAAGATTGTTGGATGATTTGCATCATATTGGTATCAGAGAAAGGAAGTAGGTCTTGAAGAAGATGGTTTATATTTGAGAGAAGAGTGAGTAGGGGGTTGAAGACAAGATGCCTCCTAAGAGTGTGGGTACTACTAGAGAGTTGAAGGAGAAGAATGCAAGGTTGCAAGAATCCTACAATGCTGTGATGGAAAGGCTCGAAGCCTTAGAGTCTAATCAAATAAGGAATGTTGATACAAGAGATGTAAGTGAAGAGGAGTTTCAAGAAGTATAGGAGGAAGAGCAGATAGATCCTGAAGAGTAGTAGACACTCAAATTGTTAAAGGCAGTTAATGGTGATCAATACAAGGTGAGAGTTGACCTACCTATGTATGGTGGGAATCTGAATGAAGAAGAGTTACTTGATTAGATTGCAGCCATAAACACTTATTTTGAGAGTGAAGATGTACCTGATGATCAAAAGGTCATAGTGGCAAAGACCAAATTGAAGGGACATGCACTTCTATGATGGAACTATGATCAAGTGGAGAGAAGAAAGAAAGGCAAAGCCAAGATCATATCTTGGGACAGGATGATTGCCAAACTTAAAGGTAAATTTCTTCCTAGAGACTATGAAGTTCAGTTATTTAAGAGATTGTAAAGTTTAAAACAAAGGGATTTAGATGTGAAGACATATACTAACGAGTTTTATACGTTGAGCATATGGGCAGGTAGAGATGAAGATGAATTTGAGAAGGTGGCTAGGTACCTTGGTGGTCTTAGATTCAATATTCAGAATGAATTGGTTGTTGCTAACCCAAAAACTATGGAAGAATGTTTTCAATTGGATATCAGAGTAGAGGAGAAGATAAAGAGAAGACAAGAGAAGTCTACCGAAAGGAAAGGAAACAATTCAAGAGGAAAAGGAACTTTCTCTACAAGAAAAAAGTATCATGAGGATCAAGCAGAATCAAGTAAGGATAAGGAGCAAGGTGCTGATACAAGAGGTGGATTTAGGGGATCAAGGGGTAGATTTGGAGGAGGAAGAAACCTAGATGTCTTTACTGGTAGATGCTACAATTGCTAGGAGATTGGGCACCTAGAATTTAAGTGTCCTGAAAAGAAAGGATCCTCAACTAGTGGTGGTGACAGAAGAAGCGAAAATATGATCCACTATGTGCAAGAAGAGGAAGATGAGAGTTAACTCTCCAATCGGATATGCTGCTCCTGATGTAAGGGTAACTTTGTTGATGGTAAGGAATTTTGTTTTGTAGGCACCTAAAGAAAGGAATATGAGACGAAGGAGGAATTTGTTCAGAACTGCGTGTAAGTGAAAAGGTAAAGTATGTAAGATGGACATTGATTGAGGTTCATAGGATAATATGGTGTCTAGTGAGGTGGCGACTAATTTGAACTTAGATAGACTACCACATGAATCACCTTATCAATTTTATTTAGTGAATGATAGTCAAAATCTCTTAGTGAATGAACAAGCTTATGTAGACTTTCAGATTGGTGAATACAAGGATAGGATTTTGTGTGATGTCTTACCTATGGATTGTTGTAATGTGATTTTGGGAAGACAGTGGCAATTTGATAGGTAGGCAATATATGATGGTTGTGAAAGCACCTATCTTATAAAAAAGGATGGAAAAACATTCAAGCTGATTTGTTTGCAAGTAGATGAGAAGGTTAAGGGTACAAAAAAGATGGTGATGTTTGGTAGGAAGGAACCTATTAGGAGTGAGGAGATTGAAGCCATTCCAAGACTTGAGAACACTGAGGCAACCAAGTTGTTTGATGGAGTAACAATTGGGACAGTCATGTGTCCTTTTGTAGTGGACACAATCAATCAAGAAATTGAGATTGCAGGTGTAGAAGGTTTGGTTCAGAGAGAAAGAGTTGAAGATGTGGTGGAATGGGTGCAAGTGCAAGCACCTCATGGCACCTCTTGGTGTGCACCAAGCATGAAAATGATTTGTAATCATTTATTGTCTGATATGCATTTTTATTCTCCTATGTATCCTTTTTTTGCAGGTGTCCTAGGGGTGCAACAACAACATGGAGTTAGATTTTACTCATGGGCCAAGAGTTTCCTCATAGGAGGGTGTATTGTGTAGGAGCACCTAATTGGTTCTATGAGTCAATGAGTCAAAGTTGATTCTTTCATGCTTTGGATAGGAAGTAAGGTCATTAATAAGGTGTCATAAACAATTTCTAATGGATTTGTGTTATGTTTGTGTGTTTGAAATTCATTTGGTGTCATTAGTCAAAAAATTGTCAAAAAGGCCTACTTATGCTGTCATGAGGACTCCAAGATGCAATAAGCCTTCCATGGAATTATTATTTATGTAATTGGGATTGTATTCATTTTTTAATCATTTTGAAGTCATTTTAGGCATCTATTCAAAGTTTGGAGGCCTTATGTATCAAAATGCAAAAGTTGTCATTAAAAGTTTTTAAAATGTCAATTACACACAAAGAAAGATGTATTCATGCCTCGAACGGTCATGAGGAGTTTGAAATTCAGTTTTTATGGTTAGGGTGGTTTTTTGGGGTCTATAAAATCTTGAGAAACCTTGGTGGAGGGGTTTTTGGTCATTGTATGGTGAAAAGAATCAATAAAATTGGAGATTTCTGGACTTTTTATGTGTTCTACCACGTGACAGTTTGAAAATGTTCATTTATCACCATTGAAATTTATTAATTTTCCTTTGAAGTTGATTGGGAATTTAAGGGGAGTGAATCCACTTCCATTTTCCTTTTGTTTCATTCTATTTCATACTGTTTTGATCAAGTTATAGCAATTTTTGTAAAATCCACTCAAAACCCTACTTAGGGTTGATAATGAACAATAAAAATGTAAATATATTTTGTCTTTCATTAATAGAACCCCAAAATGGGTGGAACCATGTATTTTAGTATTCTCTTTCATTTAGTATTGGCTACAGGTCTCCATATTACAACTGACAAGTGTTGAGGATGGATATAAAGACTGAAATCTGTGTCTCAGTCTGCCATGGCAGTGGGTTTTGGAGAATTTGAATGGTGAGGGTGCAAGGGAAGGTTTATTTATGGTTTTTGATTGTTAGTGGGGTGTGTGAGGGTGTCAAAAGTATGTGCTAAACATTATTCACCATTTATAAAGCCAAAGTGTCAAAGGTTTTGTTGACTCTTCCCAAACTTGTGTATGACTGTCATAACATGATAATGGATTGAGTTTATACATGTTTTGCAAAGTTAAACTGATTGATGGGTTTGGTATTGGGGTTGAATATTAGAGGGATATTATGGAGGTTATCCATCTTCCTCAAGTGTATTTGGAGGGTTAAAAAAACAAGGAGTGGATCATTGAAGTATGATTGCCGTATTGGTGCCTTTTGTCCTTGTGAACAATGTTAAGATAATGGGGGGTTATGTTGCCTTCTAGGGTGGATGGGAGGGTTAAGATTTGTGTTTTGACTATGGGAGAGAGATTAATTTGTGTTTCCTTGAGTATCCTTGCGTTGGTGAGTTCCTAGTTGGCATTGGGAGTTGTGTCTACAAGCAACTAAGAGTTCTAATTGGAGAAGGACTTGTAGGAGTGAGATTTTGTGAGTTGGTGTGATTCAAGAGTTGAAAGATATCAAGATGAATTTGGCTAGATGAATGTGCCTAGGTTGATGTTTTTAAATATTTGGAAGAGGGTAGATGATCATGGAAGTAACTTTTCGGGCATTGGAGCCATTAGAGAGACTAGTAACCTTGTGAGGCTCCTGTCACTTTGTGAAGAGTAATTACCTATTTGATTAGGTGAGTTTGGAGAAACAAATCTCCTTGATTGGTTAAGATTGTTGGATGCTCTCCATTAGTAAACATGATGGTCGGATTCACATCTACATTGAATTTTTGGATGTGAACAAAGCTTCCCTCAAGGATGATTTTCCATTCCCAAACATTGACATGATCGCGAACTCAACTGCGGGTTATCCCTTTCTTTCTTTCATGGATGGCTTCTAGGGTTACAATCAAATTCATATCAACCTTGAAGATCAGTATAAAACTTCTTTCAAAACCCCCTGGGGGACTTTTTGTTATGTTGTCATGTCATTTGGGTTAAAAAATACATGAGGAACCTATCAACGAGCCATGACCTTGATATTACACGATTTCATCCATAAGATCTTAGGAGATTACGTTGATGATATCTTGGTAAAGTCTTTAGTGTGAAAAATGCATTTTGAGAATCTTCATCTAGTCTTTGAGAGGATTTGGCTGTATAAGATGAGACTGAATCCTCTCAAGTGTGTCTTCGGTATTGACAATGGGAAACTTTTGGGATTCATTGTCTTTCGCCAAGGGATCAAAATAGATATCGACAAAATTGATGCTAATGTGAACATGCCTCCACCTAATAATATCTCTTAGCTTCATAGTCTACAAGGGAAGATTTAGGCCATTCACCAATTTGTGGTGCAACTGGCTTATCGTACTCTCCCCTTTACTCAACCATTGAAGAAGGATACCCATTTCAAGTGGAGTGAAGAATGTCAAGAGGCTTTCAATTCTATCCAGGATTACCTAGCTAATCCTCTTATCCTAATTCCAACCATGTCTGATAGACCTTTCTTCCTATACATCTCTGCCACATCTCACACGCTAGTAGCCTTGTTAGCCTATCATGATGATGAAGGTTAGAAAAGAGTAGTCTATTACATTAGTCGTCGTTTGATAAATCTTGAAACCTAATATTTCGTTGTAGAAAAACAATGCTTATCTCTTGTCTTTGCAACTCAAAAGCTAAGATGTTACGTCCTTCATGCGGAGATGTGGGTCATTGCTAAGAATGATGTCCTTAAGCATCTCTTCGCAAAGTCTAATCTCTCGGGAAGGCTGGCCAAGTGGGTGATGCTGCTCTTTGAATTTGACCTGGAGTTCATAACTCATAAGTCAATCAAAGGGCAAGTCATCGTTGATCAATTGGTCGATGCCCCCTCAGAGAAATCCTTTCCTACTTTTGACCTTTTTTTTGATGAATATGTGTTGGTCGTTTATCACGACTCTGTGTGGAACATGTATTTTGACAGATTGAGTTGTCAAACTGGCTTAGGAGCGGGTGTAGTCTTTGTTTGACCTAAAGGAAAGCTGGTCCCTCTCTCATTCTGTTTGGAATTCCATTGTACCAACAACATCACTGAGTAAAAAGCCTTGGTTGTAGGGCTCCGTGCCGTGATTGCCATGGGTGTCAAGAACCTCTACATCCATGGAGATTCAAAACTTATCATAGATCAGGTTATGGATGTTTATCGTGTTAAGCAATTGAAGCTATCTCAGTATAAAGATTTAGTGTTAACTATATTGAAATAATTCACTACTTACACGATCGATAGCGTTTCACAGATAGAAAATCATCATGCGGATGCAATGGCAAGTGTTACTTCCCTTGTAGGCGTAGAATTTGGTCAGGACGAATGTCGCTTCATAGTGCAAGTCCTCCACTCTCCGACTATATCTGATCAAACCCAATCCGATGATCTCATGTGTGCCAAAGTTGATTCAAGAGAATGGTTTGCACACATTTTCAATTATCTCAAGATCGAAAGATTTCTCAATAACGTTACTAAAAGCTTGCATGTGCGGATTTGGAAGCTAGCCACTCATTACATTCTCTAATCCAATGTTATTTATAGGAGATCGTATAAGGGTATTCTTTTGTGTTGTTTGATGAAAGATGAAATCCCTCTTGCCCTTCAAGAGGTCTATTCCAACTTTGGAGGTGGGCATTTTGGGGGAGAATATTTGATCCGTAAAGTAATCCACATGGGGCACTATTGGCAAACAATGGAACACTATTCCTTTGATTTTGTCAAGAAGTGCCCCCAATGTCAATAATACAACAATCTGATTCGAGCTCTTGTGCAGGAACTCCATAGTCAAGTTTCTCCATGGCCTTTTCAGACATGGGGGTTGGATATTATCAGTAAAATATCCCTCCCTTCATCTAATGGTCATGTATTTATCATTATTGCTATAGATTATTTAACGAAGTGGGTCGAAGCCATCCCATTGAGATCAACTACTGCTGATATGATATGTGGCTTTATTATGGATAATATCATTTCTCGTTTTGGTGTAACTGCTACTCTTGTCTTTGATAATGGTACGCCATTTAAGAAAAAGGAGGTTAAGCAATTTTTTGAAAAATTGTGTATCCAACATCGTTTCTCTACACCTTACTATCCTTAGTCCAACAGTCAAGAAGAAGCATCTAACGAGACCATCGAGCAGATCTTATGTAAGATTGTTACCAAACATGGTAAGGATTGACATGTGCAATTAGTGTATGTGTTATGGGCCTATTGCACAAGTATCCTTACGACTACAAGAACAATGCTCTACAACCTCGTGTATGGTGTCGACGCTATCATGCCCTCTTATTGGAGATTCCGTCCCTAGGTGTCTCCTTGAAAGAGGTTATCAATGGCGACTCTTATTGCACTCTTCATCTAAATCAACTTGAGTTGTTAGATGAGCACCATCTAAAGGCCCTTCAACATCTCCAAGCCTATCAAATTTTTTTATCTAGATAATATAATCAAAGTGTGCTACCTCAAACGTTTAAAGCAGGTGACTTGGTTCTTTATGAGAATCAGAGAAACATCAACGCACTGCCTGATCGAAGAGGGAAGTTTAGCCCGAATTTGTTAGGTGCGTATGTCATCACCTCTATTTATGGTTTAGGTGCCTATGGATTATCCTCCATGGATGGTGCTCCTCTTAAAGGACCTATCAATGCGGCACACCTATGTAAGTACTATGCATAGAAAATGCATGGTATGCGTTGTAGGCGTGATGCCTAGCTCTCTATGGTAGTCACATCATGATACATATACCTTCATTAACATGACATTTATTTTTATGTTATAGAGTGATTATGCATTTATATCTATGCATGTGTGTGCATCAACATGTGTCCTATCGGTATAAATATCATCATAAGGTTTAATCGTGCATATGTATATAACAATATGTAAAAATCATGATGAGCATCTAATCTAAGTCATCCATCACATCCATCACATGAGCATATATAATGAATAATTAAAGTAACAAAGACATCCATCCATGATAACACAAGGCAAGATAGAAAATGGCAAATCTCATACATATATGTGTGTAATGTATAATGTCAAATCAATGTACATGGATCACATTACTACAAAAACACGTGATGCTGTCATATGTGTGTCTGAAATACATAAATACATCTGTGTATATACATGAACAAAAAATTATTGTACATAGACTCAATCAAAATTGTCTCATGACCTCTCTGGTGGGGGGGTCCCTGAGGTCACTGGCGCTAGAGGATCTTGGCCTCTGCGAGAGGGTTGTCTCACTGACATGGATTGCGATCTCGCAACAGTGGTGCTCCACGATCGCAGTCCCCTCAACTCCCCCTATAGCTCTGTTACGCCCTCTTGCTACATCATCGACTCCTCCCGTGTAGTCATCTCTTGCTGTCGCGATGCCTCCAGATCGGTCATCAATTGATACACGCAGGGGTGGTCCAAGTGACTTGCGACACCTTTCCGGGTGGCCTCTACTTCTCAATGGAGGTCATCGACTTGGATCTGTAGAGAGTCACGTTCCCTCTCGACACTCTTGGCTCGCGTCACTACGCAGTCTCTCTCTTTGAGGATGGTACGAACCTGCAATAGGGCCTGGTCCCGTTGCCCTGTCATGATGGCTAGCTGCGTTGCTCCTTGCACCAGCTCCACCCAACCCTCCTTGTATGCTATCCGCAACCGTGCAACAAGATAGAAAACTGCGCATGTCTCCTAGCTGTCTGGAGGGGCTGATAGGTGTCCAACACATGACCCTGAATTTATACATTAGGTATGATCTCTATGAGCACCTATTGGATAAATCCTAGCCACTCAATGATGCCCTCTGCAAAAACAAAACATTTTTACATCAGCATCCATAATATCAAAAATCTCTACAACTGTGTAAACATATGTGCAACGAAAAAATAAAACTAAAGTACATCAATAGAAATCAAAGCACATACCAAGATTGCCCCTTTGCTAGTTTGGGTCTCGCGGAGGCATCCTATTGGTGGATCCCTCTGTAACTGCTACTGTGGCTACCCCTAGTAATGTTGGTGGTGCATAGGGTGGTGCAACTGGTGATGGTGGGAGCCTCCTAGTGTAAGGAATGGGTCTATCTAGACTTGGGCTCCCCACCCCCTATCTCTGTCTCAACCTCTCACCCTCATCGCTCAAGGAGGCTTGGTCGTCACTGTCACCTCATGGACATTCGACATCTCCTCCCTCTACGTCTGGAGAGAAGATTGGTGCTGGACCTGCACTGCCTCACCAGTCTGCAAAATCTAGTGTGAGTCCAACATCGTCTATGTCCAGCTACAACGTGATGTTGTTATCATCACTACCCTTGAAAATGTCCTGTACATCTTCTAGGGTAGGGCGAGGCAAGTCCTGTGGCCATAATCTGCTCTTGGCTGATCATGCGTATGTGGATGCAATAGGTGGGATGGTGTGTACCTATCCAAACTGCCACATACATTGCCACCAATAGTAGGGTATGACGACATGATCCCGGTGGTCGAGTAGACATCGATCTTGCTGCATCCAAGGGAGTTGTGTGTGGTTTGTAACCTAGACCCCCATATCTCTGTACAACTGCCAAACGATATCCCCGATCTTGAGTTGATCCAAGCTAACCATCTAGAACATCAAGTCCCCTATCTGCCATTCACTGCACCATAATGGGTTTGCATGTGCTTGCGACATGTCTAATGACATGGGCGCTAGAATCTCAATTGTCCGCATACAGGTGACATGCTCAAACACCCAGACCTGTAGGAGGGTGCATGCTATGATTCTCTCGTATTCATAGTGCACATATCGGGAGAGCTCATAGTAGAGGCGGGCCAGCATGCTACGAGCCCACGCGTACACTATCTACCTCTCCTCCATCTCTCGTATCATAGGCACGAGACCTATAGTCAACTTCGAGCCCCAGACATTTGTCAGCACCTATCATGCCACGATCGCTATCATAATGCGCCATACCAAGGGAGTTAATACTCGCCCCAGGCCTAGCTCATGCAGGTATACATGCCCCATGGTATTGATCCTCTTCCTTAGGGCCCACTCCTGCTGTTTGCCTAGCTTTGTCACAGATAGTATTATAGTATAGCCGGTAACACCTACTCCCCTCAGATGGGAAGGAGGATGGGATACATGTCAATTAGAGTCATTGTCATCTCTCCCGTTGGCAGATGGAATGACATGGTATCCACATCCCATCTCTCCATTAATGCCCATGGCATTAGGGCATGGAACTAAAACCTAGGTAACATAAATGTCCACCATAGACCTACTCTCTAGAGTAGTCATCTATCGGCCGCTAACAACTCCTCCACCTGACTGTGCAAAGTCTACAACATATGTCCCAAGGTGTGCTCCTATATCTCAGGCAATGTTTGCACATAGCAAAGACATTCTATCAATCTCCATCTTTATTGCTTTGTTCAAGCCTGTGCGCCCATAAGATGTACGCGTGTCTTATGAACGACAACACCCAAGATGGATGCTAGTGCATTGTCCGTATGAACGGGCTTGTCAGAGACAACGATGTGTTGTCTGGATGACAACGTGTCCCTTGGACACTTGCGTAGCCGTCCCACCTAAAATCCTAAAAAAATTCATAAAACGATAAAATAACATTAGTTTCAAACAATACTTGGTCAGGCTCATCTCCCTGCTCAAACACGAACTAAAACTCTTCAATATTGCTTGCTAAGTGCTTTCATCTATGTGACATTTTTGTTCGGACTCTATTAGAATCTTAGCTCAAATGCCCATAGTGAATAGTGCAAATGACCCTTATCGGGGCCCATGTTTAAGTATATAGCCTTTTTTTTGCTCATTTTGGGATGATTTTGGCTTCTTTTCCTTCCTGTTTTCCTCACCTCACTGGGGGAAAAAATGAGGGGGCATATACTCACCTTCATCTTATTTTTCCTTTCTACATGTACTAACGCTCCTTAAGCATTCTTCTTGCCGAAGTAGCTTCTTTCGTTTTTCGTGCTGACAAATTTTCAAGTTTTGTAGTATTGAATCTGTCATGTCGAATACTGTGGTTCCTCGTGTAGATTTGGGGGCATCCTTCATGATCACCATTTCGACCTCTGCGAACCCTACAATATCCTTTTTGGGTTAAGTATTTATTGCATTGATTGCAGATATTCACTGCATGAGCTTAATGAATAAATATTTTTGAACTACTTTAGTGTGACTGATCCCTTAAGTCGTTCAGTGCACTAAAGTGGGGGCAAAATGTAGTTTCCTAAATTGTGTCCAATGCATTTATGATACTTATGCATGACGTCCTATGCATTAATGAAAACTCCATGATCGAAATTCTACTATTTTGGCATCTGGGCTCAAAAGGCAAAATGCCTCTATATTCCTCAAAACCTCCTTTGGGTTTATCTTTGGTTCGATGACAATGTGACACATGGCCATCCTCGTGCTACACTAGCATCTTGATAAACACACAAAATCTTGAATCTGACAAAGATTTGGACCTTGGCCAATGCGTGTCCTTTGGCTCACGTTTTGCCGTAATGGCTCTCCACGCCTCCTTCCGGCTTAAAAAATCTTCCAAGCTCATTTGGAGGGGTTACCATCTCAGATTCTTGGCTCCCATATTGTACTATTTCTCTCTACTCTCTTGGACATGTTTTCCACCAATATCTAGCTGCAACTATTGTGTAGAAAATCTCACCAACAATCACATACTAAGGGCTTTGTCATACTCATACCTCAAACAAAGAGGGGTTTGGCTACATGATTTTCTTTCTCTTTATCTTCTATTATCACATGCAATATATCTTTCTTATTTTGATTGTATCTATTATCTAGGTCCATTCACCTTTCCAATTTATCAATTTTACATTATATGCAATAGGGGTTTGCTTCCTTTAAGCAAAGTATAGTTTCTATTTGCATCTTTCCAATTTACCAAGTTACCAATTTTTTTTTTTTTTCCAATCTATAGATGTCTGTTTGTTTGTGGCGGTGGGAACACCTAAGCAAGGGTCTGACTGAGGCAGGCCCCTATACAAACCTCAACATTTTTCCCGTCTCAGTGTGCACAGATGGTGAACAAGTCTCGCGCGCAGGAAAGTGTGCACATAAGTCTTTTTGGAATTTTTTGTCTGCGAGTCGCACAAATGAGAGCACACCATGCTAGCATCCACGCTGGTGTCCATGCCCCGCACTGAGGTCCAGAACCCGAGAACACCTCGTTTCAGAAGTATATTCCTCTTTTAATTCTTTTCTGTTCTATAAAACTAGATTTTTGCATTTCACTGTTTTGGCATCATAAATCTATTATTTACTTCCATATAGTCTTTGGTTTAGTTTTGTTATCCCCGGACTCATCTTAGCGCTTGTTCAAAGAGGTATTCACAGATGGGTTTGTCCTCTGAGATTCATCACCTTGGAGGGGACAAATCTCGTCCCCTACAATTTCTAGAAACATTGTGAAGAGGAAAAGAAAAGGAAAAACTTGAGAAAGATTCTGATTCTCATTCCGACTAATCCTCTCAAGATGATTCTGATGCTTTTGTCATTGCATTAACAACCTATGCATTGGAAGATGTATGGTTGATTGAATCGGGTGCTTCCTTCCAAATGAGCTCTCATAGGGATTGTTTCTCAAAGTATGAGGAATATGACATTGGGAAGGTGTACTTGGGTGATGACTCTCAAGTAATTTTTTTTGGTGGTGGAATAGTGCAGATTTGATTCCTTGATGGTAGAATGAAGGGGATTGATGGTGTACTACATATTATTGGTTTGACACGAAACCTTCTTTTAGTTAGCAAGATGAGTGATGTGGGAGTGTAGATTGTTTTCTTGCAAGGTGGATGCAAGATGACCAGAGGTTACATGGTGCTTGCTAAGAGTGTTCAATTAGGCACTTTGTAAAACTTGGATGCATGAATGGTTCAATGCAATAGAACTTCTGTGAAGTCCAAGACAAGGGCTTTGGATTCTTTATCCTCACCATCAGATCAAGTAAAGAAGAAGATTGTTGTATCTTCATTTGATGGTCGTACTTTTTGGACCGTACCAAAGGGTGCTAATGCTTTGGACATGAAGCTCCTAGATGAGAAGACAATGTTGTTGCACCAAAGCCTTGGTCACATAGTTGAAAAGGGACAACTGCAAGCCTTGAAAATTAAGAGCTTTGTTGAAGGCCTTGATGATTGTAATCTTGAGTTCAACTTTTGAAAACATTATATATATGGAAAAAAACATCGTGTTTCTTTTTATACTAGTTCTTATAAGTCTTTTGGGGTTTTGGACTATGTTCATTTTGTTGTGTTTGTTCATGTTAATGTGCCTTCTTTAAAAATATATATATGTACTTTATTTCAATCATAGATCTATGTACTTTGTTTCATTCATAGATGACTATTCTAGATAGTTGTCTAGTAATTGAGCACATTGACATTGTAAGATCCTTACAATTTTATCTATCACATAGTTCTCAATGTTGAAAAATAACAACTTACATTTGTTGTACTTTATATGTTTCCCTGAGGCTTTAGCATAGTCCCCAATAATATTTTTCCAATGCCTAGCTTCAGAGATAGAGGAATCTCCAAAAAGGATAGTCTCATCAACAAATTGTTGATGAGTAGAGGGGGGTAAGGATGAGGTGGCTTTGACACCTTTTAGCATACTCAAATTGAGTTATTTTTGAAAATCTATAATGAGGACCTTCACAATAATTAATGAAAAGGTAAGGGGAGAAAGGGTTACCTTGTCTTTGACCTTTCCCACACAAGAAGTAACCTCTTGGTACTCAATTGACCAAAATAGAGCATTTAGCCATAATAACACAAGGTTTGATTAGGTTGAAGATTCAACTTTGAAGCCAAAATTTTGAAGCACTAAAAACAAGAAAGGCCAAAGAACCATATCATACACTTTAGGAATATCCATTTATTAGGCCATACTTGTTTTTTTTTATATTCCATAGAGTGAATGATTTCATGATATGTCATTACATTGTCCAGGATTTGACAACCTTTAACAAACCTTTTTTGATTAGGGGAGATAAGATGATCCAAAACATTTTTTAGATTGTTTTTTATTAGGGTAAAAATTGGTTTTGAGGGGACCCGAAACCTCTTACAATAGGTTTTGAAGGGACCCGAAACCATTTGGACTTAGCGGGAGTCCAGAACCCAAAATCAAAATGCTGTAGGAAGATAGAACATAGAATAATAACAACCAACTAGAAGACTTTAAATAGAAAAGGTCATCAAAGAAAAGGGAGAAGCATCCACAGGGCCCACGCCAACAAACAAGAGAGACTAATTATATATACATAAGCATAGGGTTTTTACAATCTCTCCTTATCGTAGAAATGGGTTTGAACAATTCTCCCACAACCTTCATATCCAACAACCTAAGAATGAAGCAAATAAAGAAAACTAGAAAAGCGGGGTTTTTAAAAGGCTCCTAGAACCTTCAACAAAGAAGGGTTTTAAAAAGGCTTCCTTAACCTTAAGGCGAACATTCTTGTAGAACACAAAGTCATCAAAGCCCCAAGCACCAAAGAAAATACTGAAAATCACTCTCAAGATCCACCTCAATAGGAAAATGAGAGGGAAACCAACAACAAGGGCCATCAAGATCTCCAAAGAACAACTCTATCCAAAAGATCTGACCCCAATCTCCACCTTAAAAGAAGACAAAACCACCCCAAAAGGAATGGTAGGATGAGACCACGCATGGATAATCCTAAAAGAACCACAAGATATCACCACCCCCTCCATTTTAACAAGAGAAACAATGAGATAGGGCCCAAGAAGGGTAGGAAAAGACCCCTAAGAAACCAACCGCAAGAAAGAACCAAAAACCCCTAACCAAAAACAAACAGGTAGAAAGTGCCTTTGAAAGTTAGCAGGAACAATCCAACCAACACGATAGCACCAGAGCAAAAGGTAGGAGGAACCAACAACCACCAAATACCTCACTAAAGAAGAGACACCAAAAAGCCCTGCAACAAACACCACCTCAATAAGTATAGAATACATGTCTCACCAAGGCATCCACCTCAAAAGAAACACTGGAGGGAGAGAGTCATCTAGTCAGGAAAATGATACTAGGGACTAGGGCTCAAGAAAAAACAAAAAATAGAAAACACTAAACAAACACAAGAACAACACAAGACTCAAAAGAAACAATGAAAAGAGGAAACTGGAGAGAACGCCTTGCAGAAAATACCAAACAACAAAAAGAATCCCAAGACCCCAAAAGTAAAGACGAGAACAAAAAACCAACACACCAAAGATGCCACAACACAAAGGAGGAACAAACCCCAACCACCCAAAACCCCAAAAGAACACAAGGACAAAGGAACCTAGAAAGAAAAAGGGTCTTAAAAAAAGGAAAGGCCAAAAAACACAAGTAGGGAAAGCCATAGAGAAGAAACCCCAACAACGAGGGAACCTAGAAAGGAGAAAAAATAAAACCACACCAAGAAACCAACCACAAAGGGGAGCCACAACACCTAGACAAAGCCTCCACTAGACCGAAAAGAGAGCCGAGAAAGACAATAATAGAAACAAAAGAGTAGGTAAAAGGGAAGAATACAAGAAATACAAATGAGACAACACCAATAGAGAGAAAAAGCAACAAACCCAACAAAACCCTAGCCGGAAGAAGCCTAGATAATCCCGCACCGAAATCCACACACCAACAGAATAGGGCAACCATAGAGGACATAGAGAATAGACCGTACCCCAACAAAAATGCCTAAAGCCCTACTGCCAACACAAACCAAAGTTGGCAAAAGAGAGAGCAACACAACAAGAGGAAAAAACCACACCATCCAAGGAGGAGGACGAACCATAAACTCATCATCGTCCTCATGATTGTCATAATCTCCAGAATCAAGAGAAAGGCTACACCTGCCTCTCCCACTTTGCACACCACTCCGCTCCATCACCTGCCTCTTTCGCTTCGCACGTTGCTCCATCAATCCATCTTAACATTTTTTAGCTTGTTAACTAAGACAGGTTAAAGAAGATATTACAGGTAGTGTTACAAAGACTAATAGGTCTATAGTTCTATTATGAGGAGGCTTCATCCTTTCTTGGAATAAGGAGAATATAAGTAGAATTCAATTTTTTGAGTAGTCCATGAGATATAAAGAAAACTCTCATAGTATTAAGGAGATTAACAACAATGATTTTTCAAAAAAAATGAAAGAAGGCAGGGGGAAACCAATCTAGGCTAGGGGATTTGAAGGCAATAATGGAAAAAATAGCATTTCTAATCTCCTGCAAAGAAATATATTTTTACAATCCTTGATATAATTGTCATTTAGAACATTAGGAATAACTTATAGTTTTTCAAACTAGAGTTTCTTTGGAAAAATAAACCACTAATTGAACTATGTCATCATCCTCTATAAAAACTCCATTTTGAGAGGAAATCATTTTGATAAGATTTATTTTCCTATGCTTCATAGTTGATTGGTGACTTTTTATTTATTGTGATCTTCTTTAGATAACATTGTATTCTTGATTTTTGTTTCCAATAGATTTCCTTAGTTTTGAAAGTCTCAACCATTCTTCTCTAATTTCCCTCTCTTTAGCATGTAAATAAGGATCATTGTTTCTAGCTGTCATATTTTCCTAGATATTTTTAATGATAATAAAATTATTATATTTTTTTTGAAGATATTTCTAAAGGAAATCGTGTTCTAGTGTTACCTTTTCCTTGACATTTTTTTTTGTTAGGTAAAACATTAGAGTAACAACAAAAGGCATACTCCACCAAACCTTTACAAGGTCTTTGAAGTATAGATGGAAACATCGAATAATCTCATGTTTGAAAGGGAAAGGGCCTAGGGGTACCCCATCCATCTAGTTCTACATAATCAAATTGTGGTTTGGATCGGTTCTTGGGATTCTGGTCAATTAATTATTTGGTAGGACATTTAGCCAATGGAGATAATTTTTTTATCTATCTTAACCTAAATGTTGTTGATCCCTTGTCTTCTATTTGACCAAGTAAGTTGTATACCATGGAGGTCAACATCCAGTAAACCAAAATTAGAGATAAATTCAGAGAGATGATCCTCCATACTATAAGAGAAATCCACCTCCAGGCCACCTAATTTATTTGAAGGAAAAAAGGCGTCGTGTTAAAATATTCTCTAAACATCATTTATCCAAAGGTATTTCATTCATTACATTCCTTAAGGAATCCAAAAATATTTTTCTCATAAGTCTAGTATTGGGAGCATGTAAATACTGACCAAAGTCCACATAGAAATTTTTTTAAGATCCTCAAAAGTGATGGCCGAACTACTCTTACTTTTGTAGGCTTCAATCCCTTTAATACTAGATGGATTCCACAAAGTAGCTATTCCTTCTGAATCCCCCATCAACAGGAAAACCAAAGGGGATATTGTTGGCCATATGATGGAACTGATTATGTGTTGCATTGATGTCTTGTCATTGATGTCAACACTAGCTGTTAGGGTTGTTTACTGACTTCCGGTAGAAGGATTGGATTGGGCCGATTATCAGTTGATGGTCATCGGTATGATGTGGATGATGGAACAAGTTTGTATGGATGGTTGATATGCTTATGAAGTATGTCTCAGTCATTTGGTATTGACTTAATGATCGGATGCTATCTTATGTTCTAGTAAGCTTGCTTTGTAGGTACGGTAAGGGTTTCATCGGCAAAGCTTTATTGAAGATCTTTGATGTAATGCATACATGGTGTTGGTGCAACTTCTAGAAGGGATTCAGGATGCTGATGGTGATTGTGTTCGTGCCTCGACTAATTGGTGTCATTTCTTTGGCATGTGTGGATCTAATTTAGGTCCGGTGCTATCTAGGTTATGGACCGATTTTCATGTAACGTGTTGGTAGATCCTCCAATGTGCTTCCAGGATGTTTTATTGATTGGTTAATGTTTATTTGGCCTTAGGACGACATGTGTTATGATTTTATTCCAGGATTTTGTTATAGATGTATTGAATTATCATTTAGGTGGCCAACCTAATTGGAGTATTGTATCAAGATTTCAAAGTAATCCAAGAGAAAATCATGAAAGTGCCATAAAAAGGATATTCCGGTATTTGCAAGGAACAACTGAATATGGTTTATGGTACCCTAAAGATGACAACTTTACTTTATGTGCATATACAAATGCAGATTGGGCAGGTGATGTTGATGACTAGAAGAGCACATCCGATGGAGCATTCTTCCTTGGGAAGAAGTTGGTTTCATGGATCAACAAGAAGCAGTCATGCATTTCCTTATCTACTGTTGAAGCTGAATATGTTGCAGCCGCAACCAATTGTACTAAAGTTCTATGGGTGAAGTAGATGTTGAAAGATATACAAGTGAGTTGTAATGATATGGTAGTTATTCCTTGTGATAATTCTACAGCTATTGACATATCCAATAATCCTGTATTTCACTCCAAGACTAAGCACATATCAATCAAGTATAACTTTTTGAAAGAAAAGGTGGAAGCAAAGGAAGTCAGATTGGTTTATGTGAACAATACAGAACAAATAGAAAACATCTTCACTAAACCTTTGTCCTGGGAACCATTTGAATATTTGAGAGATAGATTGGGGGTTTCCACCCCTTCGGTAGAGACTTAATTGATGTAGATGTGCATTATCAGAGCTATCTTTTGCTCCGTATTGATGAATTAATTCTACTACTTAGGGGGTGTAGTTAGCCTTGAGATTTAGAGTTTTCATATTCTATTTGATTCTTTGGCATTGTTGTCAAAGGGGGAGGAATATATGTGAAAAATCATTTCTATTTATTTTTCAGACTGATTGCACTCCTTAGGGGGAGTTTGGTGGTATTTTTCAGTTTTGGTTCAGACCTTCATTGCTATATCACTTTTTGGGATTGTTGGAGGTCTTCCATAGGGGGAGACTTGTTTGACATTTCTTGGCACTTGGATGTTTTTCACATCTAGTGTTGCCATCAATGCCAAAGAGGGAGATTGTTGGCCATATGATAAAATTGATTATGTGTTGCATTGATGTCAACACTACCTGTTACAGTTGTTTACTGACTTTCGGTAGAAGGATTGGATTGGATAGATTATTGTTAAAGCATTCAGGTATTTACTTGATTAATTAAACAATATTTGTTTAATTATTTAAGTTCCCTTTATCTCTTTTACACTTAAGCTAACTTTAGGTGCATATAATTAATTATTTTAATTAATTATTATGTGCAAACCTAGGTTTTCCCTTTTAGGGTTTCTTGACCAATTAAAGGTTCAGTTATTTCTTTTCATTGTATGAAGAAGGATTATTATTGACAATACATTTTGGAGATTATGAGCTCTCTCTTTTGGAGCATATTTTTCCTGTGTTTTTGTTCCTTCTGTGATTTGCTTCCTTGCTTCTCCTTGTAACAAGTTTTTCAACTTGCAAAGATCATTTGGGCTCCTGCGGTGTTGTATTTTCTCAACTCCTATATGGTATCAAAGCTTTAGATCTGCAGCTACCTGTTCTTGTTTTGAGAATTTTTGCTTTGGAAGCAGATCTGGGGTTTGAGGAATTTTTTTTGTACCTAGGGTTTGACCTTTTTTTTTGAGCACTTTGGGCCTAAAATAACCTTACCATTGTGCTTAGAAGGCCCGAAAACCCCTATGGTCATATAAAATTTGACCTATTTTGGTTCCTGAGCCTCTGGGAGTATTTTTTTCTCAGATCCAGGCTGTACGACCTTGGCACGCGAATCGAAAAAAATCTCAAATTTTTTTTCAAAGGCCATGATATTTTTTTTTTCTTTTTTACAATTCATTTTAGGGCTCCCACGGTATGCAAGGTACCGTGGGACCCCTGCCGGTGTCAGTATGGCCCTCGGTCACTGCGCAAGCCTCGGGCCTCGCGCCTTCTCCTGTCCTTGCCATCCTCCGGCCGCCGCCGATCTCCGTCCCCCGCTGGCCCGTCCCCCGCTGGCACCGGCCTCTGGCCCCTGCCGACCTCCTTGTACCTTTCACCGCGCTCAGCTGCCAGCCGCTGGCTCTCCCAATCCCGTCGCCAGCCTTCCTGCCAGTGATCCAGCTACTCCTCCCGACCCCGCCGCTACTGCAGCCCTCGGCCCCGCCGCTTCCGAGTAGCCTTAGCCACCCATGCTCAGCTTCTGCACTGCTTGTCAGCTCCACCACCACGGCCCGCGCCGCCCAACAGCTCCCCCGACCAGCTCAGGCTAGCAGCTCCCCGGCGGCCCCGCCGCTTCGGCCATCGCCCGGCCCTGCAACCGCCGCCCGACGGAAACCACCGCTCGACCCGCTGGCCACCCTGGCTTCGCCAACCCACCATCGGAGAATCACCAGGTTGCCACCGGAGCGCCACCCACTGGCCACCGGAGCACCGCCCAGCCACCAGACTCTCTTTTTTGCCTCTTTCAGGGGGGGTTTGGTTTTTTGGCTCTATCTTGGGCATACAGAGTCATTTTTTCAAAAACAAATAGGCGTTGGAAAGATGGTTCTGAGCCCAACCTCATGGTGTTGGTAATTTTTTCCAATTTTTTTGTTTGACTGTGTTTTTTTTCTAGTCAAAGTGAGGTCTAGTTTTTGCATTCCGGGAGCCATAGAATGAACATCCAACCTCTGTTTTTTGAAAACTTTATATTTTCGGAAAGCGTGTGCTATGTAATTTCCAGCCATATGAGATTTATTTCCAGATTCTGCTCCATGCATATTTTATTCAATTTTTTGCTTTTCAACACTCTGGTGGATATCATGGTTGTTTTAGGTCCTGGGATCTCTTCTCTGAGTAGGATGTCTCTATTTTGGTTCACGTTTCTATTTCCAGTCTTCTTATCATTGTAGCTTGTATTTATGCAAACACACTGAGATAAAGTGCCATCATGCATTGTTTACTTGGGATCTTGCACATCTTGTGCCTTGTTGTACATGCACTATTGATAAAGTGCCATGAGGGGGTTGATGTTTGCCTGTTGTTTGCCATCTTCCTTTGTCTTATGAGTGTTCCTTCCATGACATTCACCTCATGATGTGTGTCAAGTAAGTGTTCCTTCCATGACACCATGTACTTTTCTTAGCACCTTGATGCTCCTAGTTCTTCGTCATGTAGTTCTTGTTGGCCATTCTTTTCAGTGTTCATGTCCCTCTCCCTCTTCCGCATTATGGGGAGGTTTATCTTGTTGGTTCTAATGCTTCCGTGGTTCAATTGATCAACTCTTCAGGCTTTGGTTTCTCATGCCATCTGCATCTTCGAGTTCAATGTTTTCCTTGTTTTCCATTTGATTCAAGTAGTGTCATTTGAGGGCACTCAAATAGATTATAGTCTTCTCTACCTGGTCATGTTCTATTTCAGTGGAGGTTCTCCAGATCAGCAGTTATTTTTTGACAGAGTTTGCAGGTTCTTCATGCTTCAATGGTATTCTTTTCCATCTCTTTTTGGAGTAGAGTTTTGTTCTCACGTGGTTTTCTCTATTTCTCCAGTTCATAGAGATTTCATTGTATTTGGGTACCTGATCAGGGCTTGTTGCCGGGACCCATCTTTATTGCTTTCAGTAGCTATTCTAGGTTTTAGCTTCTCCCTAAGTCTAGCTTAAGGGGGGGTGTTAGAGTATTCGGGTATTTACTTGATTAATTAAACAATATTTGTTTAATTATTTAAGTTCCCTTTATCTCTTTTACACTTAAGCTAACTTTAGGTGCATATAATTAATTATTTTAATTAATTATTATGTGCAAACCTAGGTTTTCCCTTTTAGGGTTTCTTGACCTATTAAAGGTTGAGTTCTTTCTTTTCCTTGTATGAAGAAGGATTATTATTGACAATACATTTTGGAGATTATTGAGCTCTCTCTTTTGGAGCATATTTTTCCTGTGTTTTTGTTCCTTCTGTGATTTGCTTCCTTGCTTCTCCTTGTAACAGGTTTTTCAGCTTGCAGAGATCATTTGGGCTCCTGTGGTGTTGTATTTTCTCAACTCCTATAATTATCAGTTGATGGTCACTGGTATGATCTGGATGATGGAACAAGTTTGTATGGATGATTGACATGCTTCTGAAGTATGTCTCAGTCAGTTGGTATTGAATTAATGGTCGGATGCTATCTTATGTTCTAGTAAGCTTGCTTTGTAGGTCCGGTAAGGGTTTCACCGACAAAGCTTTATTGAAGATCTTTGATGTAATGCATAAGTGGTGTTGGTGCAACTTCTAGAAGGGATTCAGGATGCTGATGGTGATTGTGTTCATGCCTTGACTGATTGGTGTCATTTCTTTGGCATGTGTGGATCTAATTTAGGTCCGGTGCTATCTAGGTTATGGACCGGTTTTCATGTAACGTGTTGGTGGATCCTTCGATGCGCGTCCGATATGTTTATTGATTGGATAATGTTTGTTTGGCCTTAGGCTGACATGTTTTATGATTTTTTTATGGATCTATTGAATTATCATTTAGGTGGCCGATCTAATTGGTTAGGTCCTGGGTTGGTATAAATATATGTAATATCTCATTGTAGATAAAATATATGGATGAAAATATGTGCAAGGAGCGAATAATGTAATAATCATTTGTGTAGAGGATTTGGTCGATCATAGGTGATCGAGTTGGGTTTATGTAAGAGGTTTTAGACCTCCGATATTGAACTTAACTGAAACTGTAATCTGACATGTTTGATGCTATTACCGATAGTTCTTCTCTCTAGATTGTAGTCCAAATATTTTGAGGTGGTTGACATCTATGTAGTCAGTGAGACTCCATTGTGATGAGCAGTGTGCTCTAGGCACTGTTCCTTCCTGAATGTGCAGGCCCCTATTGTATTCATATACTTGCTGCAGAAGTATTATCTGATTGTGGGTAGGGTTTCCCACCGTGGTTTTTCCGTTTTCAGGTTTTCCACGTACAAATCATGGTGTTATGTGTTATAGTTGCATGGTATTGATTCTCTGGTTTTCAATTATGCTTTAATTCTTAATCAACTATTTTGGTATAAGGTTTTAAGTGTTGTAATTCACATAATCTGTTAATAACCGATTCATCTCCCTCTCAGATTGTTAGGATAACTAGTGAACAACTGAGAGGGGGGGGTGAATCAGTTGTTAACATATTATGTGAATTACAACACTTAGAACCTTATACCAAAATAATTGATTAAGAATTAAATCATAATTGAAAACCAGAGAATCAATACCATGCAACTATAATACATAACACCATGATTTGTACGTGGAAGACCAAGAAAGGGAAAAATCACAGTGGGAAACTCTACCCACAGTCAGATAATACTTCTGTAACAAGTATATGAATACAATAGGGGCCTGCACATTCAGGAAGGCACAATGCCTAGAGCACATTTCTCATCACAATGGAGTCTCACTGACTACAGAGATGTCAACCACCTTAAAATATTTGGAATATAATCTAGAGAAAAGAACTGTTGGTAATAACATCAAACATGCCAGATTACAGTTCCGGTTAAGCTCAATATCGGAGGTCTAAAAACTCTTACTTAAAACCAACTTGATCACCTATGATCAACCAAATACTCTACACAAATGATTATTACATTATTCGCTCCTTGTACATATTTCTATCCACATATTTTATCTACAATGAGATCTTACATATATTTATACCAACCCGAGACCTAACCAATTAGGTCGGCCACCTAAATGATAATTCAATAGATCCATAACAAAATCCTGAAATAGAATCATAACACATGTCGGCCTAAGGCCAAACAAACATTATCCAATCAATAAAACATCCCGAAAGTGCATCGAAGGATCCACCAACACGTTACATGAAAACCGGTCCATAACCTAGATAGCATCGGACCTGAATTAGATCCACACACACCAAAGCAATGACACCAATAAGTTGAGGCATGAACACAATCACCATCAACATCCTGAATCCCTTCTAGAAGCTGCACCAGCACCACTTATGCATTACATCAAAGATCTTCAATAAA
This sequence comes from Cryptomeria japonica, assembly GCF_030272615.1. Classification (NCBI taxonomy): domain Eukaryota; kingdom Viridiplantae; phylum Streptophyta; class Pinopsida; order Cupressales; family Cupressaceae; genus Cryptomeria; species Cryptomeria japonica. The sequence continues at coordinate 41,204,802 of NC_081410.1, read as the reverse complement.
GCTTTGCTGGTGAAACCCTTACCGGACCTACAAAGCAATCTTACTAGAACATAAGATAACATCTGATCATTAAGTCAATACCAAATGACTAAGACATACTTCAGAAGCATATCAACCATCCAGAACATACCAGTGACCATCAACTGATAATTTGGCCAATCCAATCCTTCTACCGGAAGGCAATAAACAACCATAATAGCTAGTGATGACATCAATGACAAAACCTCAATGCAACACATAAACAATTCCATCATATGGCCAACATTCCACGAAGTAGCTATTCCTTCTGAATCCTCATCAAGAGGGAAACCAAAAAAATTGACACTCGGGCAAATGCTCTAATTTGAGCTAACAAAGTATCTGTCATGTTAGTTTATTGGATGAGGATAATATCTAATTTCTATTCTATTATGCAACCCTTAATGAGGTTCTATTTGTAAAGACTACTAAGTCCTCTTATATTCCAAGAGGGAATCTTCATGGAAGGTTAGAGAATGGGTATAAGCAAGATCTTTCCTAATAAAAAGGCGCCCCTCATGCTTGGGAACTAATTTATTTTAATATTTAGACCTTGAAAGTTTTTCCAGAGTCTTTTGTTTTCTTGAGAAAGCATCCTGAGCAACTTCATACTTTCGTGTTTTTGTGTGTGGAGGTCTTCCTTTCTTGTTTTCTTCTGCAACATATGCTTTTTTCTTCTTCTTTAGTTTTCCATTTACTTGAGTCCATTCTTATTTTGTATTTTCAACCAACTTCAATTGGGAAGGAGGTAACCTTATTTCCAAACCTAGGCAGGGACAACAACTTTGCAAAAGTCTTGTAGTTTTATGACTTAACAACCATTTTTGATTTGTCATTTTTAGCTAGAGCAGGGGTCCTAAGAGAGAAACAAGTAATCCCTAGTTCCACTTCTCCTTCTTCCAAAAACAATGCTTATTGTTTTTGATTTCTTCAAAAACATAATTTAGATTGATAATAGGATCTACCTTGGGTGGGGCTTCTTTTCCTTATGTCAATACAACAACATTAATCTCTTGGGGGTTCTTCATCTACCTTTGAATGTTTGACTTTTCCTCTTTGTTCCCTTGGTCTCCTTCCATTGCCTTTTGTATTGTTGATTCTTTTTCCGTTATCTCCATAATTTTGGTTTTATTTACCTTTGAAGAAGCCACATAGGGGGTTCAAAAGCATTATCTTGAACAGAGTTATTGCTATAAATATTTAGCTCAACCCCTCCAAAAAGACAAATAGTAGTTATTATTATCAAAAGTCTCTACAAATTTCCTCTTAGGGATAAGGGTATCTTACCTTCATTTTTTTGTTATTAGGGAATCAAAATGGAATCTTTTATTGAATCACTTAAACTTGACCATATCTTCAGAATGATTGACAAAAAACCATAACATTCTCGTACTCAGTATGTTGATTCAATGTTCCAAAATGAGATTTTAGATTGATAGAAGAGGGTAACACAACATCAACAAAAACATTCACATAGATTCTAGAAAATACCAGTCGAGTTTTCTATTGTGTTACTTTATCAACTGCTAATAGGTGGCCACAAGAGTTAGAAATACCCTAGAAAATTTGGTAGCTTCAAAACTCTAGAGGTAAACTTGGGAGATGAATCCTAGTTGGGGAAACTAACCCCAGATTAATAGAAGGGTCAAAGCTTGGATTCCGTATACAAAGAGAGAGAATATTCTTGAAACCCTTAACTAAGGCCCACAAACCCTAGTGAAGACTTTGACAGGATCCTCATTGTTCACAAAACTAAAAAGGAACAAGTTGTTGGTCATAACACTATCACTTACACTACCTTTAATGTTCCAAACATCATTAGTCCATTTTCTAACTTGATCCACATTAGTTATATTAACTAGGAATTTGCCAAGAAAGGAAAGATCCAAACCTATTATAGCAGCATTCTGCAGATAATCTAGGACCCACACTTCCAAGCCATAGTTCAATTTGGAAATCTTGAGGCCCCTCTTCAATGAAGCTCCCGATTTCATTGGGGGAGATTTGAGGCCTACTAACTTTTCAACATATGAGATGAGATTCTCTTCACTGAAAAAGGAGTTAAGACTCAAAGGTGGAGAGCCCATGCCCTTGTCCTTTCCCAGTCCACCTTTTGTTTCAAATGCTCCTCAAGGCAAGACTCCTAAGGAAGAGACAAAAACAACTTCATTTTGTAGGGGTTGCCAATGGGGGTCCCCCAATGTTAGGGCCATGATGGAAAAACCCCTATGTCTTGATTCTTTAACATTTTACTTCACAACATAATTTATATAAATTACTATTATATAAAAATAATTTGGACTTCACACAATTTATATAAATTAGTATTACATCATAATTTATAAATACTATTATATCATTGTAAACAATATTATATCACAATATGAGGCTTTGTGATGTCATTTAGAATGCTTGTAAACACAATAATTATAAACTATTAAAATAAATTACAATTTTTTTGGATATCAGTTTATCTTTATTGATAGTTTTAATTAAATAAATTTCATTAATTATATATATATATATATATATATATATATATATATATATATATATATATATATATATATATATATATATATATATATATATATATATATATATATATATATATATATATATATATATACTTGAAATACATAAAAAAAAAAGTAACACTAGATCTATAAAATCTAAATTTCGTAACTTTTACTTTCATAAATTTCGTATTTTTGACCATGTCATTTGATCAACTATTGAATAAATATTGTAATTCTAGATACCAATTACAATAATAATATCACAACATTGAGTGTTTTGAGAATGACAATTTTGATTGTTGATCTCTCTTTACTCTAGTTCACCCTTCATATATTTTTGATGCATAAAAGAAAACTATAGTTGTTCTCATAACATGATGTTGAAATTTCAAATGCTTTATTTGGATACATAAAACTAGATTTGCTCTTTACTCTAGTTCACCCTCCATATTTTATGAAAGATTTTAAAAGGCTATGATTTATTTTAATGGTGATGCCATCTCTTTCAATGGTTGCATTTCATTTGCACAACCACATACCATTTTTAATAGATAAAAAAAAGAAGAAAATATAACATAATAAAAGCTAATAGAACATGTAGAATGTGGAGGGAGTAACATCTCAAATAAGCATAGTCAATACAAATGTGTTGATGCATATCCAAAATTGATGCTTCTTCCTTGTACTACAAAAATATAAACTAACCACATGCTTAACCAACAAATAAAGAAAAGTACAATAAACACCTAATGCTTCTATTACAATACAACTTGGACAATTTCTATATAGTTTCTCCACTACAAAGCATAAATAGTTGAAGAGAGGTTTGTAGTAATCCAATGTTATACATTTCCTTATTTTTGGTCACAGATAATGCCTGCACAAACATCGCATATTTATCTAAGCAGCTTTCTAAAGTTTTTTTCATCCAAGAGCCTAAACATATAGTCTCCATACAATGCTTAGCTTACCCCTTGAAAAATCTTGGACTGCAATGATTGCTGTGAAGAGCTATGAAACTCAGCTGTATGAAGCTGTGAAGAACTATGAAACTCAGTTGTAATATTTCAGTCTGATTAAGATAATTCTGTTTCTATTTCTGCTCCCTCTATTTTCAAAAAAAAAAAAACCATACAGAAGATACATATATTGTAAAAAAGTTACTAAAATAACATCCAATTCTTAGTTTCTAGGATCTCTTTGGCTGGCTCCTCACACCAGTGTTTCGGTGATAAGGCCTTCCCATGCTGTTTACGCGACTGGTCGAGGCACTTCAAGCTGGGCCGAGGTGGTAAAATCGATACTGGAAGTTGTCCGCTCAGAATGAGGGTGGGATCGGCGGTTCTGGTGGACGATATCGACAGGGTTTGGATGCTCATGACGACTACGGTGGTCGAAACCGACAGGTTTTGGATGCATCTGACGACAACACCTATGTTCGGCGCCGAATGGGGGTTCAAGCCCACTTTCGACCTTTTTCAGTGTTTGAAAGATCGAAGGGTGGGGAAAATAGAGGCGGCTTTGTTGGAAAAAACAAGGTTTTAATGTCAGCCGGAGTGATGCCGTCTCATGGTAGGACTAGTCAAGATCCCCCTGTTACGACTATTGCCTCTGCGGTCAAGACTGTTGTTGACAATTTGACTGAGGAGATGGAGAAGGAGGTAGCCCACAATGAAAAGGTTTTGCTGATTTAGGCATTATTGGGCGGTTTAGGGGTTTATGGCCAAGCCTTGGTGACCTTCATAAATGGATATCAGTGCGCTGGGAACCCATTGTGGATAGCTGTATGCAGATTTACCCACATGCTGGTGGGTTTTTCATTGTGATGTTTGAGAATGTGGCGGATAGGAACAAAGTTGTTGGGTGTGGTCCTTGGTGCTTGGAAGACAGTCACCCACTGATGCTGAAACCTTAGCATCCGAATTTCAAGCCACTATCAGAATCCTTTGATCGTTCCCCTCTCTGGTCAAGGCTTCTAAACCTTCCTATGTAATTCTGGTTTGATTCATGTTTTGAAGCTATTGGGAACTCCATAGGTAAGTTTTTAATGATTCATGAAGACTCTTTTAATTTGCTCCATATTACTTTTGCTCGTGTTTTAGTTGGGGTGGATATTTCCAGGGATCTCCCTTCGGAGGTCTCTATTTTGACTTCAAAAGGTTGCTAGCTACAGGAAATGGACTATGAAGGGATTCCCTTCAGGTGTCCAGGTGTTTCCAGATTGGGCATACTGCCGATTCTTGTGTCAAGCGTAGGGTGAAGAGACCTGCGTCATGGTGGAAAGAGGTTACCCCACAGTTTTACACAGTGGATAAGGAGGAAGTGAATCTGGTCTCCCCTAGGAGCTGGTGGATTTGCCCAAGAATACCACTGCAATTGTCTTAGAATCAGCAAAGGATAAAGATTCGATTTGTGACTTGAATGGTGTTGCGGGTGGTGTCCTGCGTTTGGGAGGCAGCTCCACTATGGCTGCTAGTGGGGCTACACAAATGATGGATGGAGGTTCTGGATCTATTGGAGGTAATGTCGCAGGGTTGGTTGATGGGCTTGGAAAACAACGTTCCAGTATGTGTCAGGGGCTGGGTGGTTTGGGAGTTCAAAATTTGAAATTACTGGAGAATGCTCGAGCACAGGACTGGGTAGAGGTGAAACGAGAAAAAGGGAAAAGGGGAGAGGGGAGTATTGGAAATGTCCTTCCTATTGAAGGAGGAAATGGAGTTGTATCTGGGGGAGGTGGCTCTTTAATTGTAGCCCCATCTGATTTGGGCCAGTTAATAAATTTATCACTACTACTGACCCCAAAAAAACGAAAAAAAACATTCATTTCCTGTTAACTAGTATCAACATTATTCACAAAGAAATAGACATTCTCTATGCATACCATTCTTTATTGGTTCCTTGTAAGCACGACAAATAGTATTCTTTATACTCTCATACCATGCTTCCTTCTCACACACACTAAGGATTATCTTTGCCTCATGACACTTCCATCAATTTGCGATACACTGTTACATATGGGAAATCTACTGTTGCCCTGTACCCATTTAAGGGATGAAGATTACAGTGTGATTTGTGATGGGCTTACCAGACAAAATATCGAGCCATTTATCTAAGTGATTATTCTTTAGCATATCGCTAAAATGGTAGCAGGGAAACCTTAAGATGTTAAGCACTTCTTTCAATGAGTATGTTCCAGTTCGGGCAATGCCTGCCCCTTTCACCTTCAGATTCAGATTAAGCTTAAAACCAAATTTACAGTCTCTATATATGTAAAAGACTTATCATACCAGTAATCTTCTCCATCTCCATGAAAGCTTCAATGGGTGAACACAGATGAAGTGTGAAATGTTAGCTCGCTCTAAAAGAATGTAGAGAAGCAACGTATCGTAGGAATACTATATAATAGTTGATAAAAGATGATCTACCATAATGTCGAGATTTTTTTTCATGTTTTTCATGTTGGCGAAGTAAAACAAAATTTGTCAACACATTCTGGGTGAGGTTTATTAACATCAGAATGCATATTTGATTGTATTTGTTAATTAATTGAAGATAAAGCGAATGCTGTATTTTATTTTATTTTTAATTAATAATTACTGTCAAAGGTATATTTTGATGAGAGAGAGTTGTTCAATGATGGCATAACATAGGCTTGGTGACTACATTCAATATATATATATAAAATAAATTAATATTTATTATTACTTGACAATCTTATTTTAATATTAACATGATTTGACAATTTTTGTTTTAATATTAATCATGATTTTGACAAATTTTATTTTAATATTTATTATGACTTTGACAATTTCTATGTTAATATTATAGGTGATTTGACAATTTCTATGTTAATATTAAAGGTGATTTGACAATTTAAATGTAATATTATTATAATGTGATAGTATTTACTATTATATAAGAATAATGTTGACTTTATATAATTTATATAAAATATTATTATAGTTAAACTTAGAACAATATTATATTCATGTAAGCAATACTATGAGTCTTTATGACATCATTTAGAACTCTCATGAAAATAAATTTTATTTTAATATGTATACTAATGTTACCAAAATTTCTACTTTCAGCTCATTTTGGTAGAGTTGGAGTTATTTGCTACATCTAAGGTGAAAGGTACATTCACTTTATGTTGACTATGCATTTACAATGAAATATCTCAAACAAAATCCAATATATTATGAAAAGTTCACAACAAAAAATTCATCAAAATTGCATAAAACTGTTGTTTTTTATTCATTTTTGAAATGAGGAAAAATACAAGATTGCATAAGTATTGCTGTTTCATGCTTTGAGGAGAAAAGTGTTTAAAGGTCCCACACAAGCCATGGGAATGACTGAACCACATTGATAAACCATAAGAGATAAGTTATACAACCGAAGATAAGAAAAAGAGAAAGCATATAATGCAAAATCATATCAGTCACCATACAAGCCTCATGAAGCAATAAAAGATTACCAGGGGTTAGATTCAATTTAGATTCAATTTAGACAATAGGAGTTGATGACCGCCATAAAGATAATAATTAAAGCAGTAAGGAGGATTCCATAATAGCATCAACACAGTCCAAGAAGTTATTTTAGCAGTCATAAGTGAGATACATTAATGTTTTTGTCATCAGAAGTGACATGGTTGTATAGAAGAGTATATCAATATCAAAATGACAGTCTCAAATAAGATCAACTGATGCAGCAGAGCCAAAACAATAGAGTAGACATAGATCATTAAGGGAGTATTGAGACAATGACAAAGAAATTGTAGGTAATGTATAGCAGAGCCAAAACAATAGAGTAGACATAGATCATTAAGGGAGTATTGAGACAATGACAAAGAAATTGTAGGTAATGTATGAAGTTGCATCCATAAGGAGAAAAAACAGTCTATAGGTGCAATAAGCAACTTCAAGAAGACAAAATTGCAAAATATGATCATAAGATACAATCCACAAGAACATCAAATCCCAAAAAGATGTTACACGTACGCACAATTTGAGTTCAAAGCCTTAGAGCAGTCATGAGAAAAGCACTAATGACATTGAGAAAAGATTAGATCATTCAAGGCATGAGCAACCTATATGGAGCCTAGCACATTCATCAAACAATATTTGAAGGTTCATGCAGAATAAAAGATAGTCTTATGATAGGCTTGATAAGAACAATGACACAACCTTAAAAGAAGTTCTTAAGTCCCACATATCATGAGAAGATGAGAAACACTCATATTCATCTCTCATGAGCAATACATGGAAACACAATAAATACAATATTATGGCAGAGTTTTGGAATGCATACGCAGTCACAACAAGAAATTACAATCTTCAACCAAAAAAGACATTATGGGCGTCAGTAGCAGCTATACAAGAGGCTTAATACTATCTAGGATAGTAATTAATGACCCTAATAGTGAGAGACATAAGTATTTTTGAAGAAAACAGTGAGTAGGGTTTCAGATTGATACGATAACCACTGTCATATCAAATAACAGAAAGAGAGTGCAAAATGAAGAGATTGCAGCATCTCAAGTCTCTAAACATTTTAAAATTAAGAACAAATTTTGAGGATACATTAATTTCTACAAGAAATAAGATAGTAAGTTCAGTAAATTTTTTGACAACCACAACTCATCACAAATAGCAGCATCATCTTTGAATGTTAAAGAGCAATAAAATACAGTCATAATGATTCAATTGTAACTCAAAAAATATGACATGGGTTTCTATTATTTTTGTACAAAAATTATAAAATGAAAAGGCAAAAAAAAAACCCAATAAATTTTATGGTAACCTAGTTCGTATTTTTTCCAAACTCTTCACCAGTCCGAAACATAGTAATGTGAGGAAAATTCGAGACCTTCTTTACAAGATAGCACCTACAAACAATCATCTTAGCAATGGTAGACAAAAAATAGCTCACATTCTCTTGAGAACTTAATACATAGGAAAAAAATCATTACTAGTCACAGTGAATTAAAATCAATGCACTTAGAAACAACAAAGGAGTACATAACAACGAGCAGCCTGTCTCAGTCAAAGATAACAATCAATAAAATCAAGATCATAAAAAACAGATAAAGATTTGATAGCAACCATAAGCCAATAAATGAAGGTCATGATAGGGAAATCAAATCTCAGAGTACATGATAATTGTTGGTGTGTCAACTGAGAATATCACAGAAAAGAACACAGAGTAGTTAGGTTAATGAGAAATTTCCAGCATTAATAAAAGATCTTTATGTAAATCCATTTCCCTTGTGCTCACTGTTATAAAGGACATTCATCCATCCATTCTCATCAAGAAAAGGCAATAATTTTGATATTGCAAGAATATAGTGGAGGGGTATTGCCAAGGATAAAGCCGAAGGACAAAGTCACATAGAAAATGGATAGTTATAAGGTTCAAAACAATGATTAGTCTCAGGTCTGTTATGAAGACATAAAGTCTCAGTCAATACAATGCAAAACAAACCAGTGTAAAAAATGTAAAAGATTGCAGCTATGTAGAGCAACGATACATAAGGCACTAACTCATTTGAGGTCAAAATCCAACAAAATTTTACGATGAAAGTGAATTGATTTATTGTTTCATCGAGTACCTTTCAATTTAATGTGAGATTTTCATTTTTTTTAAGAATTTGGTTCCGGACGATTATCAAAATTTTGACTAGTTTTACGATATTCCGACGAACACTTAAATTCAACCTGTTTCCAACAATCAGTATATGGTTAGCACCACCTTAATTTGTGGTCGGCCAGTGGGTATATGGTTTGATGTCCTAGCCGACTGATCTAATATGTTTAATTATAGACCTATTCGATGATTCCAATTGGCACTTGAGGTTGACATAATATTGTGAGTAATCCAAACATTCCTTTACAATCACTTGACAAGGAATTTTTATGTTGTTTTAGTCTTTGATTTGAAGGCCACTATCAAACTATCCCAAAAACAGTGACAATTACAATTTGGAAGTTTTCTTTTGTTAAGTGCAGTTGTCTCTCACTTTGTATTCATTTTAAAGAGCCATATTTGTTATCAAAAATGTACTATTACTTATTGTATGGAGTTGCCTGATAATGACAAACAAATGATGACTATTTAGGTCTATCCTCACAGTAAACTTTAAAAGTCCGACTTCTTCCAAATTGTGGAGTCTTCCATTGTTTATAGGCCTTAAGGACCTTTTGAATGTTGCCTCAAGTGCATGTAGACATCCATGAAAGTACATTGAGTCCCCTTGTGATCCATGTGGAAGGTGAACAATTGTAATGAGCATACAAAAGTTGTAAGTCTGATCCTTGATAGTAAGCTCACAAACTTGATGGGGTGTTGTTAAAAAATAAAAGCATAGTTGAAAGGTTGCATTACAAGGTTTAATGTCTCTGTTCCTAGAGTCCGATCCATGTGGCAAAACCTTGAATCCAAAGTTCATAGTCCTTTTCAAGGTGCATTGACATCATGAATGGATGTGTAAAGAAACATGTTTGAAGCACGGTTTTATTGTTCCCTATTGTCCTATTAATCAAGAGTATTGTTCCTTTGATGAACATGTTGTTCCTTTGTTCAAGCATTGTATCCACAAAGTTGGCCTTGTTATGTGTTAAATCCTAATAAGACATTGTGCCAAGAAGGCCTTGTGGGTGGGTTTGCTGATTGGAGCCTTGTTTCGACAATTTATCTAAATATTCAAGCTTGGTAAAGAAAAATCATGTTAGATAATATTAGTGCAGAACAAAATGAAGAAACACTTGCTATATTGTGGGCTAGATTGAAAAGAAAGGGTGATGGGAATTGATATTGTCCTTGCAATAATTTCAAGGGCTTAAAGACAATAAGACTTTTAATCACAACAACTGAGAAACATTGTAGGTAGCATGGTCACGTTGAAGGGGGGCATGATTATTGTACATTGGTAAGTTGTTCATTATATGTCTTTATATTGATTGAATTTGTAAATTTTTATATCGTTTTAACATTTTTATATATATAAAAAATCACTTGATCATGATCATGGTTTATTTGTGTTGATCATTATTATAAAGGTGGGGCGCCCTAGGGCACATGATATGGATTATCATGTCTCGAAGTGTAATGCCTCGCCAGGAACCCCAAAGGAAAAACCACACAACTAAGCAACAAAGGGTGAAATAATTTAAAAAAAAAAACTTAGTATAAACCACATTAAGTTCTTTAATTACTACATTGCACAATAATAACACAAGAAGAAGACTAACACAAGAATTCCTAAAGGGTTACCAACAAAGAATTAAAAAGGTTAAATTCCATAATTAAGATTAATCCAATTAACCAGCAGTTACCCATTGAACAAAATAAACCATATTCACATAACAGATTACACCATTTAGAGATTGAAAGTATTACAATATATTTTCTCTTAAATAAAGCATTTGCACATAGCATAAGGATAACCGATAGAATAACATTCAATAACTTAAGATTACATTGATCATAAAATACATGGCTTCCAATAATACATATAAAGTTTACATCTTTACCAAATACAAGGTTACATAAATTCATTAATACAAACGACCACATTGGTCACCAAAGTACAATAATCTCCACCATAAGATAATGCATGAAATCACGAACCACAGGAACACCTGCAAAGCCAATCCTCGCATGAAGCATGAACAAGAACATCTGATGGGAAGTGGCACTACCACCCGATCATGTGATCCCAAAATGAAATCACCCCACCGTGCTAGGAGATAGCGTAAGGCCCTCAAGCAAGCATAAGCAAGACATGGACGACAGTACAATACGACTCCACAATACTCCAGGTGAACTTGACATCACAACACACTAGTGACCCTAAAGAGAGAGTGTCATCGCATAACTTATGATGGTTACCCTAGGTAGGCCTCCATAGGTCCCGACCCCCATCCTAGGTTATCCTGGTAACCCCCCCGGTTCCATCTAAGTCTCATGCGAACCCTACCAACCCTTTGTGAAGACAAGGTGGTCGGTTTTCCATTCAGGCCTTCCCACTACATCTTGAGCCTATACGAGAACTCAACCATGTGCGGGGTACAATATCTTAATTAATGTTATAAACTACCCACCCCCTAATCAATTATTAGGTTATCACTTATTATCTGACTTTTGAGGGGTTGTCCTGCCAACCACTTCGGGTGCGACCCCCACTCAAAAGCCACTCTCTCATAGGACACTAAGCAAACATGGTCACTCTACGAGGACCCTATGATGAAACAGACAACCATAACACCACTATCAAAATATAGGTGACAAAAAAAATGGACTTACTGACCCTTGGTTAACCATGAGGAATAGGCACAATATGGTTAAAACAACGAGGTCATAAATACAACACCTGATCCAGAGGTACAAAATACACCACAACAGGGCGAGTGAACATAGACAAGAAATGCACAAAATAACTCCTTACAAGAAATGCTAAATTCACTAAGACCGAATTCAAACAATCTTTGAGAATAATAACATCAGAAACACTTGCAAATTCATTGATTTAATTTAATAAAGCATCACCATAATGATTAAGAGAAATTCAAGTCATTATTGGACTCATAAGACTAGAATCTAACTAATAAATAAAAAATACAATTTACCTCTTTCAATTAGAATAGGCAATCGTCATAATCATTTTAACAAATAAAAACACCCCACATTTATAATACATCATCCTAAGATGTCATTCAATCTTTTATTTCCAATACAATAATCCAAATAAAATAATAAAAATCCATATTAAATATATAACAAATAAAATATGAATTATCTATTTCTAGGATAAATCCAATTTACTAAATTAATCATGCAAAACTAATGTCTTGAATAGACAACTATATATATATATATATATATATATATATTAATAAAATAATATTTAAAATGAAAACATAATTTAATCATGTGCTGTTATTAAACAGGGAACATTTTTCATTAACCACCGCGATGAGGGAAAAAAGAAGGTAAAAAGTGGTTAAGGCTACCTACCGGTAGTGCTGCTACCTTCCGGTAGTAGACACTACCCACCGGTAGTGCTGCTACCTTACCCACGTGGTGGGAATACCCTGCCACATGGGGTTCAATTTATTATTATTATTATTATTTTTTTAAATTTTCTTTTTTTTTAATTGATAACACATAACTTCATTGGTAATGAACAAAATTTTATTCTTGCAATGAAATTTTTCAATAAAGGATTCCGTCAAACCAATAAGGCATAAAAGACCCAAATCTAAAGATCTTGGGCAAAATTTCAAAAGAATATTAAGAAATAAGAGGGGATTTGGTTCATTTTTTTATTTCTTCACACACAGGGAGAATCCTTGCATCATGCAAAGAGGCAAATTAACAAAATTTTGCCAGCATAACCCCCAAATTTTGGACAAATAGAAACTTACAATCATTCAGAAAACAAAATCTATTCCTTACAACACAAATAGAGAAAATAATTAAATACTAAATTTTACAAAGAACTTGGAAGCACCCAACCAACAAGATATTGGACAATTTCTTTTCAACATACGACACATTGATTTGGGATTTAATTAAATTCAATAGCAAAAAATTCTCTCTCCAAATCAAACTTTCAACAAGAATCTCCAATAAGATTTAACAGATTTTAAACAAAAACACAGGGAACAAGCTCAAACATTCAAAATTTTATTGCAACACAAGAAAGAATTCTACCCAACCTGCAAAGCAATCCTGGAAGAAAATTTGTGGAATAGCTCCAATCCTGCTTACCAATTCCAAATCCAGATTCCTCCTTCCAAATGGTTTCCAAGTTTTTGGTTTTCAAAAATGCCTCCTCTCTTCCTGTGAACCCACAGGTAATATAGCCAAAAATGTTTTCAACCTAAACTTTTAGGTTAAAAGTTTTCTCAACCAATAGGAATAAAATATTTAAAAAGGTAAAAGAAATCTAATTTCACTTTTCATGACAATTCTTTTTTTTAAACAAAATAAAATCTAAAAGCTAAACAAAAAGGTAAATGGAAATGCTTTTATATATTTTCTTTTCCCATAAGAATTTAACTCAACATTCACTAAAATTCAAATAGCATAGCATTTAACTTATTTCTTTTTCCAATAATTTAATACAACTATTTCACAATATAACATGCAATTTAATCATTTAATTTAACAACTCCATTATTAAATTAAATCAATAAACTCAAGGGCATATAATTAAATTAATTACGCCAACACAAAATAACACCATTCACTCAATTTTAAAACTATTCAAATAATCGGAAGCATGCAAAATGAGGAATGATCAAACGACGACTCAAAAAACGAAAATACCAAAGCACTATGACTCGCATATTGGTCAAACGGGAAAGACGACCGACTGACAACACTCACATGAGTGTAACTGCGGGTCAAATTAGGGTCCAACAACTATCTCCTCCACTCCCATCAGACAAATAAGACACGCTAAGACCTATGAAACCAGGTGGAGTCGATACCCCGTACCTACCCAGTACTTGTACCTGCAATGTCCTACATCAACGAACCACATGTGCATATAGACAAATATATAAACAGACATGACACACACACCCATGAAGGAAAATCGTGACATCCCCTGTCTCACTGGAGTGAGTGAAGGAAAATCATCCCCTCTCATCCCATACACTTGCAAACACGAAACATGTAAATAACGCATCACACATGTAAAGTAAATATGTCAGTCCATGTCAGTAATACATAAAAAATACATTTAACATAAATACTGAAATACTGCATGAAAGCATACACCACTTATCAAGTTAAAGAATGTAATAACATTGCATAAAGTCTGAATAAAGTATAACATTATTGTATCCACTGAACAGTCAACTGAAGTCAAACATAAGTCTAAAAAGTCTAATCGAGAAGGGGTACTACACAAAGAATATGGATTTGCAAGCGGAGGAACATGGAGCTATGAATATCGAAGATGAAGTTAATGATCCTATGGAAGAAGATGATCATGTGCCCGAAAACACAATTGAAGATGATGGTACAAATACATTGATGCATGACACATTTAGTGCCGCAACTGATCATGATGATGATCAAGATGACTTTGATGATGTTCATGATTTACCTATACTTGAGAAGGCATACGAGGCCCTTTATGAAGGCTCCCAAACAACTCTTCTTTCTGTTTTATTGTTGCTGATGAACTTGAAGGTTATGAATGGTTTATCCAACATAGCAATCTCACAGATGTTAAGGTATTGTCATACATGTCATCTTTTACATCTATTTTTTTGTTAGTTCATCACTAGTAAAAAAAAGATGAAATATGTACCATTAATGTTCGTTATATAACAAATTATTTTTTTGTTGTAGATTGATAGGTTATTTTGGTTACCACCATCAAATATTTTACCTCACTCATACCGAGATTTATTTGTCATTATGAAAGATATTGGAATGGAGTATCAAACAATAGATGCATGTCCCAATGATCATATTATATATCATAAACAACATGAATTTGCAACAAAATGCCAAGAATGTCATATCAGTAGATATGAAACAAATCAACTAACAAAAAAGGTGACTCTCAAGGTTCTTCGTTATATTCCCATTATTCCACGTATGCAACGATTATTTAGGTGCAAATCTTAGCACAATTTAAGGATTACCATGCATAGAATAGAAGTGGAGATGATATTCTTCGAATGCTTGCAGATGGTTCTGCATTTAGGGACATGGAGGAAAAATGACCACACTTTAAAGAAGAACCTCATAATCTTAGGCTTTCATTGGTAGCGGACGATGTCAATCCATTTGGAGAGATGAGATATATTTACTCAGTGTGGCTTGCTTTTGTTATCAACAATAACATTCCTCCATGGATGTCAATAAAGAAGGAGCACATAATGTTGGCAATGATTGTTCCAGGTATTTGTTTACATCAATTTTCTTTAACATAGTAGCATCTCATTTGTCTTATTTGTTTCATAATGACATATCTTTTTCATTTAATTATCATGTACATTAATTTATATATATTGCAGTAAAATGGTTATAATAATTATGTAATGTTTTATGTTCATTCAACTAGGTAAGTACCAAGTTAAAGATATGAATGTATATATCGAACCTCTTATTGACGAGTTACTAAAGTTATGGAATGACATCACTATGTATGATGTCTCTAGACCAATATGACAAAGACAATTTCAATTCCATGCAATGCTTGTATGGACAATTCATGATGCCCTAGGACTAACACATTTTTGTGGTATGTTATAACGTTTGACTACACTTTAACGATATTTAATTTAATGAAGTAGATATCATGCATGTTTTTTAAATAATCTATTCATTATATATAATTATAAAAATTGACATATTTAATCCAATTATATATGATCTTGTAGGTCTTCAAACAAAGGGATATTTTGCATGTCCAGTTTGTGGTCTAAAGATGAAATGTCGTCGTTCAACAAGTTTAGGAAAGAAGGTGTTTGATGAGTATAGGCACTTCCTCCACAGAAATCATAAGTATTGAACTACTGAAAAACATCTTTTCAATGGGAAAAAAGAGACTACATCAAAACCACGAAGAATGACACCTCGCCTATGGAAGTTGGAATATAATAGAATTAATCATCAAGGTTATACAGTGGATCAAATTGTTTATCTGTCATATATGAAATGTTTGGAATTTATATTTTTATATTGTGTTTTGTTGACTCATGATGTAATTGATAATGATTGTTGTTGTTAATTTGTTTAACTTATATGCTTCATTAAGGTCATCAAGGCATTAATGACCGACTTCCACAAGGACTGAAAAGTTATCCCAGACAATTTAGTAGGTTGCCCTACTATGAACAGCTACAAATTGTGCATTTGTTTGATATAATGCATATCAAAAAGAATTTAATAGAAACGTCATGGAAAATATTGGATGGAGGCATGAAAAAGAAAAATAATGTCAAAATTGGTAGCGATGACATTCAAGAAGCCAATCATGCAATGAAAAATGTCATTCAATTAAATAGTGATGGAGACAAAATTAATATAAGTGCCCTTCCTTGGTTATTAACAGAGCTGCAAAGTAATATTATAAAAGAAGTCATACGAAAAATTCGATTTCCCATAGGATTTGTTGCGAACATAAACAATATTATAACAAAGAAAGGTGAATTTGGGTCAGGGATGAAAACACATGATTGGCATAACTTGATTAAGGTAATTATTCTGGTATATACATATATACTACATGTGCTTTTCAGTGTATTATGTTTACTACTTTTGGAAAAATAATGAAAAGATCATTTTATAATTGTTGCCGTACGTTCTACCTCTATCTCTCCCAAACAACTTTGACAACAATGTCAAGCAAGTTATATATGATCTTGAAAAATACATGACGTAAGTAGCGATATTTATTCAATTTGTTGTATAGATCTTATATTTGCCATTTATTTTACTTGTTATGTAATATATTATATGTTTTTGTTAAATCTTGTTAATATATTTGTGCCTTGAATCACTTGTAGATGGCTATCATCTAAAGAAATCCATAAAGAAGATATAAATTATTGGAAGAGAAAAATTCCTCGTCTAATGTGTGAAATTCAAAAGTGTCTACCTTCGACATTTTTCAATGCACAAGAACACTATCTTATGCACCAAGTTGAGGAGATTGAATTATATGGACCTGTACACACAAGGTCAATGTCGATGGTTGAGAGGCACTTGCAATTTTTGAAGGCTTTGGTTAGACAAAGAGCACATCTTGAGGGTTTTATGGTGGAGGGATATATGGTATACCAGACCATGGTGTAGATTACTAAATATCTTCCTAAGTTTGCAACAAAGTTCCATGTAGATCGCATTTGGGATCCCAACTCCATTAACAAATTCGAAGGGGAGTACCTGATGGGGAAATGTAGATTGAGGAAAGTGAGAGGTAATTATAAGATGGTCATGGAGATTAATAAGAATACATTTTACGTTTGGTTTTTATGTATATTGTACTTATTTAATTATTAATCTTTAATATACATCAATTATAAATTAAGGTCGTATACTGTGGTAATTAACTAATTATAAGTCATTTGTGAATTTCATTTTTTTTGATACAGTTGGTCGAGAGTGAGATGCACTACATTTATACGTCGCAAACAATCTTGATTGGATGACAGTATGGATTGAACGATGTCAACAATCTGGTCACACATTAACATGGGAAGGTGTGGCTTCATTGGTTAAAGAAGCTCATTGTAATGGAGATTCCAATGTTACACCAAGGGAAATTGATTTAGCATATGGTTTAAGAGATAAACAGGTATGTATAAATATATTAATCACCCATATTATTTAATTATTTTTAATTATATTATTGATGTATATATATGTTGAGTTTTTTTTCTTTGCATACATTCAACCATTAATAAATATGTTTATCAACTGACGATGCAATAATTTTTACATGTTTGACATATTGCGGGTGAAACACCAAAAGGCTATGTGGTGTAATGGTTGTAAATTTCAAATCAAAAAGTTGGATGACATGAAGAAAACTTGTGATTCCGGGATAATTGTAGTCTTTCAGGTGATTAATGTTTCAACCAGAAGTGACATACATCCAAAAGTCTCAGAAAATCGATACTATGGGTTTTTGGATGATATACTTGAGTGTGACTTTAAGTCCTTCAAATTAGTTTTGTTCATCATCCAATGGTATAGGCTATGATTGAATGAAAATAATCCCAAGAGAACTGTTATTGAACATGATAATGGATTTACCATGGTTAATACAAGGTCGATCGAGTGAGCTGGAAATGAGCCCTATGTTCTTCCAAGCCAATGTGAGCAGGTATTTTACTCAGAGGTTCTAGATAAATCGGGTTGGTCATTTATCGTTAGACATGATCCAAGAGGAAGGCCGATAAAGTATAATGTGGTGGAAGAAGAAGATATCAAAGAACTAGAAGATGATGTAGATGATGATTAGATCAATAGTTAGTTGATTATGTACCCGATGAAGATGTCAAAGAAGAGGAACTAGATCATGATGATATAGGAGTTAATGTTCATAAGATGATATCAGTGTGGATGATGACATTATCGAAACTGATATCAATGATAACGATGATGATATGACCAATCCTTACAATGTCGAATTTGGATCTGATGATACAGACAAAGAGTTGGATGAAGAAGAAGATCAATGAAATTTAAATGTATGAGTTATGCGATTATATTATCTATTTGATATTGATTTCTTGATAGAATTATATTTGACTTATATGGCTACATAATTAATTCATGATGTTTTTAATTTTTATGCCATTACATAATTAATTCATGATGTACTTTTTAATGTTTTTTAATTCATGATCATAATGAATAGTGTTTTGGAAAATTTCATGAAAGATGACACATTGATCGTAGTAGTGAAATAATTGCAAAGTCATTTAGATTTTTTAGACCAATCACCCTTCGCAGTGTCATTTTTAGGATCATCTCCAATTTGATTACTAGGAACTTTGGGACTCATTCGCCCTTCTGCATATAATTAGTACCTTAGAATAATGTGTTAATGAGATGTTTTCCTTACTCCATGATGGTGACATATTAGAAAATTTAGACTTCATCCTTTAAGCCTATTTTTTTTCTTAATCTCTATCGCAAGAGTAATTTCTTGTTAAATGAAAATTTAGGATAAGCTTGCTTGCACATGATTAATTGGAATTTGCTAGATTTACTCCATGATTCTTGGTGTTATATCCTAATTGTTGATTTGCTTGTTAAAATTGTTTATTATAATACTATCCTAAAGTAATCTAAGTTGTTGTGCATTCTATTTGCCATTAACTACTAAGTTGACATCATGTTCCATCTTCTTAGGCTATGACTAGACTGTTCACATTGGTTAATCTGTTATCATGTGGTAAAAAAAACTAAATAAATAAATAAATAAATGTGAACAAAGTTCTTAATGATTATAGGAGGGAAAGATTTAATATGCAGATGGACTCATTTGAAGTGTCTCTATGTTTCTAGCATTGAGTAAGATGTTATTTCTAGTAGCACTCACTTTTATGTCTTTGGAGGGTCGGAAGGATAATAATTTATTTTCATGATTAATAAAATATTTTTCTTGAAGTTCTCACTTATGAAAATTTGAAATTTTAGTGTCATGTCCTATTTGAAATCAATTCTCTCTTTCCCCTTCCTTATCTCTTGACACATGGATGAGAAGATTGGTAAAATGAATATTTATGTGTCAAAATATGTTTGGAAATCTAACAAAACTTTTATGCCTTGATGTATGAGAAATTAGAAACTTATGAGTAAATAAAGTCATTTATAAGTGTTATATGAAATATGTATGTCTGAAAGTTAGGTAAATATGTGATTTTATGCAGTAGATATTGTTGATGGTGGGTGTTTTAAATCTATCTCTCTTCCTTTTTCTCTATCTTCTTGAGATGTGAATTGCAAAAGTACTTATTACTGATATAAAACAAATGTATCTCTCTTCCCTTTTTGAAGAATGAGTTTTCAAGGACTAAATTGTTCACACAAGCAAGCATGTCATTGAAATATTTCATGTAAAGTGAATGCGTGCATAAGTGGAGGAAATCCTTTGGGTAAAAGACCCATGTCCCCAAAGTTTTCATTATCAATAGGTTGTGTAATAAGTCAATTGCATTGATAATGTTGGTGTAAATAATTATTCATCATGGATATTATTACACTTACTTAAGTTTACTTAGGATAATGCATTTCATAGTAGTTTGGATATGAGACACTTGGGTGTTTGTGCCTCATTGGGATAGTGTGTGTAGGAGAAATTCCACCTCTTATGGTGTTGATCTTGTTATTACACTATCATATCCACTTATTGTGGAGTGATAATTCCACCTTCGGTGGGTGATCCACCTCATGTGGAATATTATATTATTTCTCCTACCTACCCACACCTATTTCCTACCTACCCTTGTTTCTCATTGAGCCACTTGTCATATTTGTGTGCTCATACATCCACATGGCCTTGCCTATATAAGCAGGCCTCTATTCATTGTATTGGTTAATCCAGTTGATCATTTTTATATTGATGAGAATACAGTTTGTTCTTGTCATTCTATTGTCTCTTTTATGCTTTTCATTGTGCCCTTGATCTTGGCAAAATCCAACATGGTATCAGAGCTATTGGGGCTTCGTTGATCAGTTTTTGGAGACATCGTGGAAGGCTTCTATTTTCGGATTTGGGGATCTTCATTTTTTGGAGGCATCATACAGCGATTTGGACATCACCGTTGAATCCGGGAGGCCATTTCCATAAATTTTGACTATAAAGTCGACCTATTTTGGTGAGGAAAATTTTTTTCCCCAATTTGGCTATATTGTACGGATTTTCGAATTTTTATATATTTTTTTCAAAAAAAATATATTTTTTGTTTTTCTGAATATTGTTTTGAAAATCAAAAAAAAAAAATCAAAAAAAATCAAAAAAAAATTGAAAAGCAAAAAAAAACAAATATTGGTTTTTGGGGGGTCCGCAGACCCCCCCCCCGTGCTCGCCGTACCTCCTGTTTGCAGGTACCTGCAGGTCTGTGCGCGCAGGTACTCCGCCCGACGTCTGCATCGTCCACCGCGCCTCCCTCGTACCGCGGCCTCCAGCTCGCCGCCCGAGCAGCGCTTGTCCCCGGCGTCACCTCCCCACTCGCCCGCCTCCGCAGCTCCCTTCGGGCTTCGCCTCCCGTGCACGTCCCGGCTCTGCTGCAGCGCCTCCTCGGCGCCCGCTCCCGGCCAGCTCCGCCTCCTCCCCGGACTCCGGCGCCTGCGGCCTCCAGCTTCCGGTGACACTGTGACCGCCGGCTTCAGACTCCGGCGAAGACCTCTCCGGCAGCCACGTCACCCGGACACGCGGACAGAGACAGGTGGACCACGCCCGCCACGTGGCAGGCGGCCACTGGCCCGTGGATAAACACATCCGTACGCCACGCAGATCACCGTACGCACAGTCAGCAGTACGGACGCACACATCAGCCTGCACAGTCATCATTTCCGTACAGTACGGACTGCACAGTCAGCAGGCCGAGTCATCCGTCCGTACAGTACGGACGCCCAGTCAGCCAGGCAGCGAAGTTTTCGTGACGGTCATACGGCCGTCAAATTTAACACAGTGGTTTGCTGACGTCAGCGCTACATCAGCATTTTTTGAAAATTTTTAAACCCCTCTCCATTGGGCTTTTCAGTTTTGCAGTCCAACTTTGGAAGGCCATATCTTGCTCATTTTTGCTCCTTTTTTGGTGCAATTTTTTTTGAAATGGGCTAAAATTTCGTGCTCTTCGCAGTGGTGTGGTTATTTTCTGATTTTGATGCACAGGTTTTTCGGAATTTTCGGATTCTCTCAGCTGTACCTGTCCAATCCTCAATTCTGCAACTTCAAAGGCCTCGTTTGAGCTCATACGACCTCCTTTTCAGGTGCCGTTTTTTTTTAAAGTGCTTATTTTTTCGTCTACTTTCAGAATCTATGATCAGATTTCAGAGATTTTGAGTGAAAATTGTACTTTCAGATATTGGTCTTATTTGGCCTATTAGGTACTTGTAAATTGCTTGGATCTTAGCTAGATCTCTTGCATTTTCAGTTGAGTCTCTTTTGGCCTTCTTGAGGCAGTTGTAAAATTGTAAATCAGAAATCCACTTTGCCATTTTTTGCAAGTGGCCCATTGTATACGCACTACTTATAAAGTGCCAAAATCATCACATTTGGGGGGGTTCTTTGATTGAGTGAATTTGGGGGGGTGTCTTGTGTGATTGTGCCTCTTTTGTGCTCTTTCCATTCTTGTTGCAATGAGTCCTAATAAGTTTCCACCATTAACTCCACATAATTATGCATCATGGAAAATTAAAGTATGGAGTAAACTAATGGAAAAGGGTCTCACACACTACATAGATGGAACAATAACAGCACCACCTGATCCTAAGGCTGATCCAAATGCTCACTTAGAATGGCTCACTAAGAATTGCATGGCTCTTGGAACCTTACGCAAGTATGTATCAGATGACCTCATTTTCCACATTGAGAAGTGTAAAACAATTAAAGAGGCTTGGGATATGTTTCAGAAATTGTATGGACAAGTTGATGAAATCAGAGGCTACCAGATTGATAATGAGCTCACCAACTTAGATCCCAAGAATTTTGATACAATCCAAGATTATGTAACCAAAGCAAATGAGCTAAGAGCAAAGCTAAAGGATTGTGGAATAGACAAAAAGGATGCTCAATTGATATTCAACTTGTTGGACAAGCTTGCACCAGAGTATGCAGCATTTGTATCAAGCTTCCAAACTCATCGTTTGACAGTGGGGAGTTCTTATGTTATGCCTTCTTTTGAAGCTTTCACAGAAATGTTGATATTGGAACAATCCAAGTTGTTGAACATGGGGCTTCTCAAGTCTTCAAAGTCCAAGGCTTTGGTAGCAAATCAAGGAAATCAAGGAAGTCAAGGCAAAAATTCCAACAAGAAGAAGAAGCAATCTAAGTCTCAACCACAACAAGAAAAGGGACAATCATCCTCTCCATCACAAGGCAATCAACAATCCTCTTCCAAGAAGGGGACAACACCTAAGAAGGATAAACCAACTTGTGCATATTGCAAAAAGTATGGTCATGATGAGCATCGATGCCACGCAAAGCAAGTTGATGAGTTAACCAATCTTCTCAAGAAAAACAACATCAACTTGCCATCCGCCTACACAAAGAAGGATTCATCTTCTTCCTCCTCACAGTCAAAAGGAAAAGGGCAAGCATTTGTGGCTAAAACAGGTTCTTCACAGCAATGGATACTTGACTCGGGTGCCTCCTATCACATGGGTTCTACAAAGGAGCAGTTTTCTTCATTAGAGCCATCTAAGGTACCTCACATTTACATAGGTGATGATACACAAGTAGAGGTTGAAGGGAAAGGTTCAGTTGACATGGATGATGGAACATTTGAGAATGTTCTCTATGTTCCTAACTTGTCTACCAACCTTCTCTCCATCTACCAAATCACTCACTATGGGAATGGGAAAAAGGTTGAGTTTACACCAGATTCGGTTGTGGTAAAAGAACTTGATGATGATGCCTTGGTAGCAGTGGGACAAGTCAATGACAACTCAAGGCTTTACTCATTTTCCCACTTTGTGCCATGTTCACCTTCTAGGGCCTTGCTTACTCATTCAAATTCAGAAAGTAAGCTATGGCATGAGCGGTTTGGTCACCTCAACTACCGCTATCTACAGCAGCTCAGTACTAAAGACATGGTCACAGGTCTTCCTCGAATCAGCTTTTCAGAGGGTGTATGTTCAGGATGTTCCATGGGCAAGCATCCCGAAGAGAAATTTGATAAAGAGAAAACTTGGAGAGCTTTGGAAGTTCTTCAACTTGTTCACAGTGATGTAGCGGGTCCATTTCCAGCACCTTCATTTAGTAAGGCCCGCTATGTTCTTACCTTCATTGATGACTACTCCCGCTTCACTTGGGTCTACTTTCTCATTCATAAGAGTGAAGTATTTGACAGATTTCAGGACTTCAAGGCTCGTGTGGAAAAGCAATCAGGGAAAGTGATCAAGATTCTTCGTACAGATAATGGCAGGGAATATGTGAACAAGAGACTTGAGGACTTTTGTACATTTGAGGGGATTGATCTTCAGCATTCTGTTGCATACACTCCACAGCAGAATGGGGTTGCAGAACGCAAGAATCGAACTCTCAAAGAAATGGCTAGCTGTATGATTCATGCACGTTCTCTTGATCCCGCCTTTTGGGCAGAGGCTATCAGTTGTGCCACACACATCCAGAATCGGGTTCCTCACAAAGCTTTACAAGGTATTACTCCTTTTGAAGCTTGGGTTGGTAGAAAACCGATTGTGAGACATTTCAGAGTCTTTGGGTGTCCAGCATGGGCTCGCATTCCGCCACAGAAACGCAAGGCATTGGAACCACAGAGTCGGCCTTGCATATTTGTTGGATATCCTGAGGGTGTTAAGGCATACAGATTGATGGATCCAGAGACACATGAGGTATTCATTGAGAGGAGTGTTCACTTTGAGGAAAGCTCTCCTAGCTTAGCCTCTCTTCCTCCTCCACCTTCCTCCATTGTGGATGGAGATGTTAGTGATTCAGATGATGAGACTCCCTCAACTCCGACTCGCAGGGTTACACCTCCGCAGGGTCCATTTGTAGTTGAGGTGCCTCATTCTCCACCTCCACCTAGACCTCGTTGGGCTCGACAGACACTTGAGTCCGCGGGTTCTCTTGTTGGGGATCCTTTGGATACACGGAGAACACGATCACAACATCAGGAACATCCACATGCATTTATTGCTACCGCTTCCGATCCACAGACATTCAGGGAAGCATCAGGGGTTCCTGAGTGGGACCAAGCTATGGAGGAAGAGTATAGTTCCTTGATGAGGAACAACACATGGGATCTAGTACATCTCCCTAAGGGGAGAAAGATGGTTCGATGTAAGTGGATCTATCGAACTAAGTTTGCAGCGGATGGTAGTGTGGATAAGTATAAGGCACGGCTTGTTGCCAAAGGTTTCTCGCAGGTTGCAGGTGTTGACTATACTGAGACCTTTGCACCCGTAGCTAAGATGAACTCCATTCGTTTGACACTTGCTATAGCTGCAGCTCATGGTTGGGCTGTACATCAGATGGATGTGAAGAGTGCCTTTCTTCATGGTGATCTAGATGAGGAGATTTATATGGAGCAGCCACAGGGTTTCATCCAGGATACTTCTTTGGTTTGCAGATTGAGGAAATCTATCTATGGCCTTAAGCAGGCCCCCAGGGCTTGGTATGCCAAGATGGACTCCTTTCTACTCTCTGCAGGTTTCACCAGGTGTCATTCCGATCCGAATGTCTACATTTTGCGACAGGATGACTCTCACTTGATACTAGTACTCTATGTTGATGACTTGATCATTACAGGGAGTACTGCATCCATCATTAGCAGGGTCAAATCTGCTTTGCATGACAGATTTTCTATGACTGACTTGGGTCTTTTGCACTACTTTCTCGGGATTGAGATTTCACAGTCATCTTCCGGGATTACTCTATCGCAGCCCAAGTATGCTCTTGATCTACTTGCACGCTTTCATATGGCTGATTGTAAGCCTGCCCCGACTCCCTTTCTTTCAGGAGTCAAGCTTGAGGCTCAGTGTTCTTCTCCACTAGTTGATGCCACTTTGTATCGTCAGCTTGTGGGTAGTCTCATCTACTTGACTCATACACGCCCTGATATTTCATTTGCAGTTGGCATGGTTTCCCGCTTCATGCAGGAACCACATGAGCTTCATTGGAAAGCCGCCAAACGCATTCTACATTACATCCAGGGTACACATCACTATGGGATTCACTATGCAGCAGGCATAGGACTTCGCTTGGTTGGTTACACAGACTCCGATTGGGCTGGCGATCTAGTTGATCGTAAGTCTACTTCTGGTTACAGTTTTCACCTTGGTTCAGGCCCCATTTGTTGGCAGAGCAAGAAGCAACATGCTATTGCTCTCTCTTCGACTGAGGCTGAGTATCGAGGCGCTGTTAACGCAGCGACTGAGACCATTTGGCTCCAGCAGATTCTCACAGAGTTTGGGTTTACTACTCCACGGCCGACAGTCCTATATTGCGACAATCAGAGTGCCATTGCCATCTCGAAGAACCCGGTCCAGCACCAGCGGACCAAACACATCGAGATTCATATGCACTATATCCGAGAGCTCATCCAGGAGCAGGTCATTGATTTGCAGTATTGTTCTACAGCAGAGCAGGTTGCTGACATATTCACCAAACCTTTCACCGAGAGTAAGTTCCAGCAGTTGCGAGCTCTCTTGGGGGTGCGGGATGTGTCATTAGGGGGGGTCAGCTGACCTCTCCTTCCTATCTTCTGGGGGGGACTTTTTCCTCTTTGAGGTTTTGTCCTTCCTCCTTGAGATTCTTTTGTACATTCATCTCTCTTTTGGGGGGGAGTTTTTTCCCACTGGGTTTTCTCCTTTTCTCCGGTTGTGAGAGATTGCATTGCATTGTTTTGCTTGCATTTGCATGTTGTACATGGGTACCTATCATGGCCTTGTAGCCGGGACCCATCCTGCTTAGTTGCATTGTAGACTTAAGTGCATTCCCCTAAGTTGCACTTAAGGGGGGGTGTTGGTGTAAATAATTATTCATCATGGATATTATTACACTTACTTAAGTTTACTTAGGATAATGCATTTCATAGTAGTTTGGATATGAGACACTTGGGTGTTTGTGCCTCATTGGGATAGTGTGTGTAGGAGAAATTCCACCTCTTATGGTGTTGATCTTGTTATTACACTATCATATCCACTTATTGTGGAGTGATAATTCCACCTTCGGTGGGTGATCCACCTCATGTGGAATATTATATTATTTCTCCTACCTACCCACACCTATTTCCTACCTACCCTTGTTTCTCATTGAGCCACTTGTCATATTTGTGTGCTCATACATCCACATGGCCTTGCCTATATAAGCAGGCCTCTATTCATTGTATTGGTTAATCCAGTTGATCATTTTTATATTGATGAGAATACAGTTTGTTCTTGTCATTCTATTGTCTCTTTTATGCTTTTCATTGTGCCCTTGATCTTGGCAAAATCCAACAAAATAGGCAATATTAGGAACAAATTAACAATGGTCGAATGCTTCTATGAAAGATTCTTCGGTTGCCACTAATGTTGTTGTGATACTGAATGCTGTTGTGCCCTCTATAGAAAACGGATTGTTGCCTCTTACCTTGCCGGTTTCTTCATGCGTTGATACAAATTTTGTCCCTCTTGTTAGTGGCGATCCTATGGCCATGATGGTGGTACTTCTTACCTCACCGATTGCTTCAAAGGGTGTTGGCACAAATTCTGCTGGTTGTGACTCTTTGCCTACGATGGTTGCTGCTCCCTCTTCTGGCACCCTTTTTTCCACTCCAGAAAGATCAATGCTAGGCCCTTCAGATTGGTTTGTTGTGGCAGCTAAAGTTGAAGATGGTTGGATTACTGTTAAGGGAAAGCATTCAAAGATTTCCAAACCCTCTTTTGATATGACTCTTCATTCCCACAAGGCCAAATGAGGGCCTTTGTAGTTGGTTGTTTGGGCTGGTTTTACTGGCCTTGCTGTCTTTTGGGGCAGTCCCTATCTTTGTTTTCAGTTGATCTATCTAGACGGGATTTCAAGCTTTATCTTTCTTTTAATCTATTGTAAAGGGTTTCGGGGACCCTTCAAAACCTGTTTTCATTTAATCAAAAACAATGGTCTAATGATGAAATTAATGCGATGTTTGACTCTATGACAACTTCTCTATGTTCTAGTTGGATAAAGGAAATTATCAATCCTTGTCATGACAAAATTGAGTATACCTTGGATTGAAAAGTGAAAGATATATTTGAATTAGGAATAGTACTAGTAGTAATGTGTTTCTCTTTCTCTTAAGGAAATGTGTGATTGATATTGAATACAATAAATTATTTAAGTTTGAATTCTTTGTGTTCATATAATTTGGAATTTGATACCTTAGATTGATTAAGTATGTTTCTTAATAAAAAGTGCTTGACATGCGAATTTTGGAGACATGTGAGTGGAAACATTATTTTAAATCCTCCCTTGGATGGATCTGTCAACTACCCAACCTCCAATGCTATATAACTGTATGATATTTTCGGAGTTAGTCTAATTGAATTTAACTTTCCCTATGAAAGACCAATTAGACAAGACACAACAAAATTATAAATCTCAAATGTATCTTGATGGACCAATTATGCAATAACATTCAATTTCTTCACATGGTGACTTAGAGTAGCAATTATCAACCATAGATAATTATAACAGAGAACTGATTTGGAAATGAAAAAATCCACAGCACATTTGAAAATAAGACAACTAGCTTTTGTATTGCTTGAAAATAAGAGTCTTTATAACTGATTAATTATCATATCTATTGTGTATATCTTAATATTACAAAATGATTTCCCATATATAGGAAAAATAAGAGTTCTTTCAATGAAAAGACATGTCTTTCTAAAAGAGAATAATTTTAATAACAATTAATTATCTCTAATGAAGATATTAACAGATCCCAAGTGGTCAACATATTCCCGAGCCTAGTAAACATTACTATTTGCAAAGAGATGGCCTATCATGTATTAATAATCGCAAAGGAATTCCTTTGCACAAGTTTTAAAAATGGCAGTTAATTCCTTGAATTAATAATCACAAAGGACCAATATAACAAGAAGATAATTCCACACCACAATTACAGAGAAAAGAAACTGTATCTTTATATTAATATTTAAAGTATGAGTACATGGTATACTGCTTCCTCTAATCTAGCTCCTATTCTATTTTCTAATGTCTTTTAGAATACGGTCTTGATTTCTCATTTATACAAAATGAGGAGAAGTGACAAGATTCATACTGTTTACAATTGTATCCTTTCATAACTAACAACTTAAGATAAAACATAATAAATTAACACAACAAGAAGATAACTTTTTTTTTTTTTTTGGAGAATATCATGCTTGAAATGAGGAAGAAATAACCCTAGGGTTTGATTCATCATGTGATTTTTCGCCAGTTTGCTCATTTCCTTTGAGTACCTATTTCTTCTTCTGGGAAAACATCTTGGCGGGTCTTAAGTACTCCTCTACCCATTCTGAGATTTGAACATGAGTAGGCCATTGGTAATGGAGAACATCTGGCATACTAAGCAAATGGTCTTTCCATTTCTTGCTAGTAATTGCTCAAACTTCAACCACAAAGTTTGAGAATCTATCTTCCAATACAACAACCCTATCTAGGAACATGTTAAAACTTTTAACACTGAAGTCTTTATCTTCCTTCAAATGGGAAATGGTCTGTGAAACCATGTCTTTATACTCTATTTTCCATTCTTCCAAACTCTTTACACAACCCTCTTTATCAATGAATTAAGGGATCATCCAATGCTTGATAGTAGGAAAGGAGGATAATTTTTCTTTTATTCTTTGTTCTTCCTATTCTATGTAATCTATTTCCTTAATAATAGTATCGATCATTTCCTTTGTTTCTTTGATTTCACTAGGTGCATTTGGATCCCTCTGAGTAACCTCACGAATCTTGATCAAATCATAATGAGATGGCTTCTACCTCTTGGAGAGCTCATCTAATGGTGGCTTATGTCTAGCAAATGTTGCTAACATGTCCAATAGAACATGGTATCCATCATATACTTCATCACATTTACTAATCACCAAATCAACCCTATATGCCAATACTTTCTCTAAAGCATTTAACACATTCTTGGGGATTTCCTGTAAAAGCATTTCATTCGTACTTCTTAATTGGTGATTTTCCTCTACATACTTATCCATTTTTTCTTTTGACACTTCATCATCCTTTACATCAATTGATACAGAGGAGGCATCCTTATGTAGTACTAGCTCCTTGCCCTGGTTACTACTCTTTAATCTTTGTAGTTCTTTCTTCAAAGCGACATTCTCAAGGTACAATTGATTGATGTCTTTATTCATTTGCGTCTCCCTAGTTTGTGCCTCCTCTAATTGCTCTTGCATATGTTTGACCTAGTCTTTATTAAATATTGCTCTGCGCATTAATACTGTAGCTGATACCAAAGGAGAAGTGTTTTCCATTGTTTGCACCACTGCCATTCCATCATTTCCTTTGACAGTCAAGTAATTTGGGCTTATGAGGGCCCTTAAAACTCACTCATGTGGCAAAAAATTTAGTTTTAGGATTGTATCCTGATCCAATTATCTTCTCATCAGTATCAAAATCAGCAACAAATGTAGGGTCCTCTTGTTTTCTAGCTTGGTCAATTAAGAACAAATGTTTGAGAGTTAGCCCTGAAACAATGAGCATATTACTTTTCTGCACCATCTCTCTAGCCCATTCCAAGGTACAATTGACCTCACCAAGAGGCAACTACTTGAGTGTTTGCTGAATAACCTCCTCATGTATAGATTCTTTAATCCCCATCAAATTCAATCGCTGTTTATCCTCAAAATCTTTCATTTTCATTTGAATCCAAAAGTCCTTGAATTCTTGTGTTTTGATAAAGTCTTCATCTTCAACAAATCTGGCTGATATGGCTTCCCTTTCATCTATAAAATCAATAGGTTCTTCACCTTCTAGAAGCTGAGCCTTATAGCCATGGACTTCCTTTTGAAATACTGATGGAGAGCTAGGCGATCTATCAACCTCTTCACCTTTACCAAGCATTTTGAGTGCACTAGCAACTTCTTTAGTATCCCCCTCTCCTTTCGAATCATCATAAGGGACTATGGTTACCGTCTCATCTTGTTTTTGCCTCTTTAGAGGGGGAGAATTTGATGCATTCTACGAATCTGAATAATGGATAATGAATTTTCTATTACATTTTAGAGGGCCAGGCTTAACCTCTCGTGATACACTGCTTGTATATTTTCCATATAGCTTCTCAAAATATTTCAAGCACAACTCCATCCTCATTTTTTCATGGGTTTGATCATGATGAAAACGTGGTTGCCCCTTCTTCTATCTATCCTCTTCCAATTTCTTTAATAAGTTCCACTTTTTCCCCCTTTGCATAACATCTTGAGGAGTCATGCAATTACAAGCAATATCTTCCACCATGTCAATTTGATGTTTAAATTCTTTTATAAAAGGATTAATATAACCTTCAGGGTCATAAACCCTCTCACTTCCATCCTTCAGACAATATGCTTTCTTCAAATAATCATGAACTTGTTCAAGGGAACCAAAACCAATAGACAATCTAGCATACCTGACTACATGGGGCAAGAAAGTCCCCTTTATCCTTGGTCCATTCACTTCCTTCTAAAACCACATCGTCTTCCAAATAAATTCTAAAAAGGCAACCCTTTCTGATACAAAGAATAGAAACTGGTGGGGGGCCTGCTTGCATCCATATACCCTAATGAGAGTATGATTATTCTTGAAGATCCAATCAGTGAAATTATGTGTGTGACACTTTTCTAGATTGTATTCCAATGGCTTGAGAACTACCCTTATCTTAGAAGGAATCCTTTCAACTTGAACCCCAAGCGCCCTAAATATCCATAGAACAAAGGCATCATGAAATGCCCTGTAATCACAACCTCTACTGTTCTTGTCCCATATCCTATACCATAACTGAACTAGGAGTCTTTTTCCCTGACCATCCATAGTAGTTAACTTCATCGTGTGTCTAAACACATTTATGTTTTGGAAGAGTATTAAATGACACAGTAGAGAATAATTCTTAAAACTTCTACCAGTATTCCAGTAAACCAGCTGATTGTGCAAAATTCTTTCAAGCTCACTGGTAATATCGAATTCTAGGTTAATGTTAGGGTTCTAGATCCTCATGGACATATACATTAAATGCACTGGCATTCTACTTCTATGATTATCACCATAAAATTGACACCAACCATGATACATTTTCTGAAATAAATCCATAAATTCGAGTGTAGGAAATGGAGCCTTATCATTCACATCCATTGGTCAGTTATCCTTGCCTCTTTTCCTAAAATAAGCTACCTCTCGCAGTCCAAAAATCTTTACCATCCTTTCATAATCCACTTGATATCCTTCCCTATCAATCTTGGTAAGTTCCTTCCTATTTAGGCCAAAGCATTCTTCAATGCATGATCTTGTGATGACCAAAATAGGGTTTCTATCAATTCCTTTGACTGTTCTAGTTTCTTTTTATAATTACGGGCCAAGACCTCAATAAGTTCTACATCTATAAACACATTTGACACTATGATCTTTCCTAATTCAAGTTTCAAGGGGTGGGATCGAGGCACTTTCTCATCTCTATTATTTAAAAAATACCAAAATTTAAGGGATCTACTCGTGTGAGGAATGTCAACATCTCTACATTCTCCCTAGGCATCTTGAGACATTATTTTAGATCTGGTATCTACGGACCTTGGTAATGCATCTAGAAGGGCTTTTTGTAAAGGGACTTTGGATTCTTCATTTTTTCCTACATCCTCCTTCTTCCTAGGCATTTTTCTTTTAAATGCAATTCGAGTAGTGGAGAAGAAGATGGAACTACTTGTTCAGCTTTGTCTACAACGCCCAACTCCCTATGAATTCTTACATCAAATCATCTCTCACTTCCGGACTTCTTCGACACTCAATTTGCACTTCTGATGTGATTTAAATCAAATGCCAACTCCTTTAATTCAAGTTTGCAATATTTAATTCTTTTCAGGCCTCCACATGTGTGCATTGTCCACTTAAATACTGCTAATGCCATTTCGCAAACCCACTTTATTCATCCTTGTGAAATGACGACCTTTTCACCAATTCACAAGTGGTAGTTGATACCCTTCATGAAATAGCACTGAGCTCGCTATTTCATAATCCTCACTTTTGTCTTTCGCGAAATGGCGATGTCTTCACTATTTCACAAATCATTATTTTAGCTCATGTGAAACAATGATAGGTTCGCTATTTTGCATCCTTCATTTTTAGATTCCGCAAAACAATGAAAGGTTCGCCATTTCACATCCTTTATTTTTTTGACTCTTGTGAAACAATGGATAGCATATGAACAAAGGTCCTCATTGATTGCACATGCTATTTTAAAACTCATTTTGAAGGCTTATGAGGTATGGATCATGTAAAAATATATAAGGATATGAACAAACCCATGAAATTGTTTTTGGGATAATTAGGATAAATATGCTTCACAATATTCATATTCTGATAGGTGGGAATAGGCATTTTATCCAGGGTACTGTTGTGAATTTTTTTATAAGAAAACTTCTATAGCTTCAACCTTTGTGATTAGTTTAATAAATTAGGGTTTATATCATGGTTAGGGTTACAATGAGGGTTAGGGTTTATATCATTATCAAGGTTAGCATTAGGGTTAGGGTTTGGTTTAGATTTATTATTATGATTAGGGTTAGGGTTTAGTGTTAAGATTTGCTTTATAGTCATGGTTAGGGTTTAATGTCATGGTCAAAATTATGTTAGGGTTAGGGGTAGAATTATGGTTAGGATTAAGGTTTGGATTATAATTATAACAGGTTTTGAGTTTACGAATAGGGTTTTAGTTAGCATTAAGGGTAGGGTTGGAATTAGTATTAGGGTTGGGATCATAATTATAATTAGGAGTAGGGTGAAGATTTAGATTTGGTTAGGGATAGGGTTAGGGTCAAGGTTAGCATTAAGGTTAAGATTAGCATTAGGATTGGGATTTGGTTTAGGTTTATGATTATGGTTATGGTTAGGGTTGGAATTATGGTTAAGATTCACATTTACATCATGGTTAGTGTTTGAGGTAGGGTTTGGATTTGGATTATGGTTAGAGTTAGGGTTTAGGATTATTTTTGAGATTATGGTTATAAGGGTTAGGATTTAGGTTTAGCATATGGTTAGGGTGAGGGTTAGAATTATGGTTACATTAGGGTTTAGGTTAAAATTAGAATTTCAACCTCCACAGACAACCTAGATAATGAAAACAATAGGAAGATAAATGATAAAGAAATGCAATAAGATAACAAGATAATAAGATAATGAGAACTCCCCTTCAACACCTGAGAAGTTGATGCTTGAAGGACTGCAAATAAACAACAAAGAAACTCTTAAAGTTGCAACAATGGTGGATGATAATTGTTGGAGAAACCTATAAAGATGTAGAAAGATATGCCAATAGCTTGAAAACTTGCTAAATTATCAAGAAGTCCTTAGAAAGTGTCAAGATGCAAGTGATCTAGGCACTGCAAGGAATACTGATGTCAGTGGTCGCAAGTAAAGGAAAGTGCTTACAACCACTCAACACACATCATGGGCACTTTTGCAAGATAAAATTTCTCTGAATGGGATCAAACATAATATATATCATTTCATTAGATCTAACTAATTCAAAATGTATTATTATTTAATTCCAACATAAATATTAATGCCTGAAAATATCATGAGCTCACAATTACATTTAATCCACAATTAAACTATATCATGTCTATCATTAAATTAAAGCTTAATAAAATCACATATAATACCATCTCACATACATCATAGGGAATATCACCTCAACAAATTACATCAAATTTTCACAAGGTACAATACCATAATATACA
The DNA here is from genome assembly GCF_030272615.1 of Cryptomeria japonica. Classification (NCBI taxonomy): domain Eukaryota; kingdom Viridiplantae; phylum Streptophyta; class Pinopsida; order Cupressales; family Cupressaceae; genus Cryptomeria; species Cryptomeria japonica. The sequence continues at coordinate 41,170,132 of NC_081410.1, read as the reverse complement.
CATCCCAATGTAGATAATATCGACATCTAACATTTTGAGGAATCCTCATCTCAAATGTGTAGGTGGTTCAAACACACCATGAATCACAAAGGCACCAATCACAATTAACTCAATGATGCAAAAAAATTGAGCAACCACTTCAAAGAAAAACACAACCACAACCTATGCGCCCCTAGATACATCGTCAAGTTATTATCGAGATCAACACATCTCCAAGACACAAATGGGAAGGGCATGAAAATGCAAAACTACAAAATGGGGAATTTTTTCTTCCTTCCTTAAATTATGGAGTTGCCTTTCTAGGTAGTTTCATTGGCCTAACCAAAAACAAATTCTCTATATTTTCATCATAAGTATTAATTCTATAATGGTTTTTCATCTAAAATTCCATTGTGTTCCCACTTTTGATGATATTATAGATAAGGGGGTCACCATCTAGAAATCCCTTGTTGCCAACATTTTGGTCAAGAGTTATAATAAAGAAAAAGATAAAAATAACTAAACCAATGAAAAACACAATTGGGCTAAAAATAAATGTTATCAAATTATGGGGTAACTAACTCCAAATTCATTTAGAGCCCAAACATGTACCTAAATAAAAATATCCTAATGTTTCAAAATGTCCAACAACTAACACATGTTGTTATACCACAAGGAAATTCAATGATCCAAAATCATCCAAAACATATGTAAACTTCGTTGGGGGAGCTTATCAAAGTAGTATATCAAAAATCACTTGAATCTAACCTTATTAAATTCCCACATACCATGGTTTTCAATGACAATGCACCCAAACTTGCATGATACAAATTTTTTTAGTACTTTTAGCACTATCATGTAAAAGGTCAATCTATGTCCAAATTCATGAAACATAATAATTATATCCATATCTAATCAAACATAATAAGAGTTTGGGGGATGGACATCCATCTCATCTCCTGATGAACAATTGGGTACCTATTATGATCTTTTTCTCAAGAATGATAGACATGGACCTCTATGCCAAATGATCATCTCAAAATATTTGTGCAACCAAGGTCAACTCTAGTAAGTTGTATATCGTATATGAATCAATAGTAGATCACATCGAGGAAACCTATCCATAAATTAATGCCATTACTATTAAAAATGCTAATTGTGTTGCCAATACTAGGCACAATTAGGTTACTACAAAGAGGGACTCTTCTTCCCAAAAAGTCACCCAATTTGACATCCTAGAGCATCTTAGGAGGACTCTATCATATTTATCTATCATGGAGCTTCTTTTATATTCATCTATCCATAGGGACATATTGGATCATGCCTTAATAGAATCATAAGTCCCTATTGATATTAATCTAGATCAATTTCAAGCCATAGTGGGTTAGCTATCCTCATCTTATCAACCTATGTTTAGTTTAGAAAATATGTCATTTTTGATCCATAAAATGTACCTAATCAATACAATTCTAATTTTAACCTAAACCCGAACATAGCCATGTCTATCATTAAAAAATGGATCATGAAATTTTTGGAAATATTAATTCTTGACCCTAAACCTAAACCTTAATTATAATTTTAACCTAAACCCTAATGTAACCATAATTCTAACCCTCACCCTAACCATATGCTAAATCCTAACCCTTATAACCATAATCTCAAAACTAATCCTAAACCCTAACTCTAACCATAATCCAAATCCAAATCCTAACCCAAACCAAACCCTACCTCAAACACTAACCATGATGTAAACGTCAATCATAACCATATTTCCAACCCTATCATAGGTAACCCTATGCCTAAATCCTAACCCTAACCATAATCATAAACCTAAACCAAATCCTAAACCTAATGCCAATCTTAACCTTAATCCTAACCTTGATCCTAACTCTAGCCCTAACCAAATCTAAATCTTCACCCTACACCTAATTATAATTCCGATCCCAGCCCTAATAGTAATTCCAACCCCACCCTTAATGCTAACCAAAACCCTATTCGTAAACTCAAAACCTGTTATAATTATAATCCAAACCCTAACCCTAACCATAATTCTACCCCTAACCCTATCATAATTCTGACCATGACAGTAAACCCTAACCATGACTATAAAGAAAATCTTAACACAAACGCCTAACACTAATCATAATAATAAATATAAACCAAACCCTAACCCTAATGCTAACCCTAAACCATGATATGAATCATGAATACATTTTCTACTTATAGTTTAATAAAACACTATTTTTAGAAGGCTTGACATTAGAAAGATAAGTGTTACTTTTAGATATTTTACATGAGTTTCCTATGGCCACCCATATGTTATAAATTGCCTATAGCACTAAAATGTCCCACTTGTGAAGCATGCATTGAAGATCACAATTCATATATGAAGAGCACATCTTGTTTAAACTATCCATTTTAAAATAGATCCAAAATCATGAATTATTAAAAGCCTTCATGGCGTAAGAAAAGACTCATCATATCCTTATTTACCACCTAGATACTTTTCACCATCCACTCTTATTGACTTGACATATATTTACGTATTTATATCTATCTTATATTTAAGCTGTGAAGAAGTTTATTCATGCAAACTAAAGAGATTACTTAGAGGAAATGTTGCATGATATTAGATGTAAGATCAAACTCTTTAGTCAAAAGCCAACTAAAATCGACAAATAATATTACAACACATTAATTTAGTGAAATGTGCATATTATTCTAGAATGTCAAATCAATTTTTAATGTAGCATTATTATTAGATTATTATTTTTAGGCCTTGATATCTTCTATGAGGTGTTCAAATAAAGTTTTTTGTAGACATTTTGTGCTTCAAGTTTACATAATAATTAAAATGAAGGAAAATAATTGGACCCAAATTGTATTTTAAAGTTGAAATATAAAATTTTCTTTTGAAAGTATAAAAAAGAACTTATAGTCTATTTGGCTTGTTGTATGAATCTTGCGCGCATAGGAGTAGAGAGTTGGGGCTACGATACAAAAGGCATAATCTAGTTCTATAAGCAATCCCAACAAAACCACCATTGGCATAATGACCGCAAGGATCAATTGAAATACCAAGCTGCCCACAAAGCATCCAACCAGCCGGAAATTGAAAAATGGAGGGAGAAAGAGGACGAACAAGTGTCAAGTGCCAGCAAATCCACTGTAAGTGTTGCATTCTATATTTTGGTCAACTCCCATTAATCTTCAAATTCACTATAAAACCCTTCCAATTTACTAAACAAGGTTGAAATGGTAGTGCATTTTTTTACATTGAGTGGGTAAGGTTAATTGGGGCAGAAAATTGTGTTTTTTTGTAAAACCTATGACAAGCATTGTGCCTTATGAACCATTCATTATAGAGACTTTTAGCTCATCAATTAAATAACTTGATTCAAATAACTTGTTCTCCTATTAAATAACTTGATCTTGTGGCAAACTTAAAACAAGGAGAATGTATGCAATCAATCTTAATCAATTTTGGATGATGGCTTTTGACATAAAGATGTTTAATCTAAACATAGTTGAAGGTCAAAGTGTACTAGAACATAGCACCAAACTATTGGGTATCCAAAATTAACACATGGATATAAGGAATGAAGAGTTTGTGCTGGAAGAAGCTAATATGAGCAATCTCATGAGTGAACTATTTTTAGAAGGATTGACATTAGAAAGAATAACAAGGTGTGTGGGGAGAAATCTATCATGAAGATGGAGGAGAAATTTTTTTTGGAGCTACTAAATGATGGTGCTGTTAAAATGTTATTAGAGGAGATAGCATATGGATACACCACAACCAATGAACAACCAGAAACATAAACTTTTGAGCAGGCTGTGCAGAACTTGAAGGAAAAACTCCATGACATGCTAGAGAAGGATGCACTAGAGCAAGGGCCAGGAAGCAATCCAAGAAGATCCTGTAGCAAGTCTCCCTCCCGAGGCCAATCTTACTTCATCAAGACCTGCTGTACATGATGGCAAAGTCCTTAAGTGGACTGAGGGGTAAAGAGGGTGGATAGCATGGATATGATCTATTTTCAGTACTGATGTTTTTTGAGCTCTTATCCTTTTGACTATGTACAGATGTAATTAGTCACATAATTTGATTATCTGATGTAGACTCTGTGATGTAACTATCTCCGTATACTGATCTCCTATTTAGGAGCATATTGGCTAGGTGTGGTGATGGAACTCACGTTACTTTGTATATGCTGTTATCAATTATACTCAATAGAAAAAAAATGTGCATATTATTTTAGAATGTCAAATCAATTTTTAATGTAGCATTATTATGAGATTATTATTTTTAGGCCCTTGATATCTTCTAGGAGGTGTTCAAATAAAGTGTTTTGTAGATATTTTGTGCTTCAAGTTTACATAATAATTAAAATGAAGAAAAATAATTGGACTCAAATTGTATTTTAATGATCTTATTTACTCATGAAAAGAAACAAAATGGTCTCATCACGACCCCCCCAAGAAGATTCTCTTGTCACAAGACAACATAAGATGACATACGTCTTAGATTTATCAATGCCTTTTGAAACCAAATCAAAGTCCATGAAAATAACCGACCAAGTTGAAGGGTGTGGAAAACTAAGTCCATCTTTCGAGAAACCTCTACTAAGTCCACGATCTCTTGTAGATGCTCTTTGTCACCTTATAGTTATGGTCGCCTATGTCTTGATGTACCATGAAAAACCTCAAGGAATTTATGGTAACTATCTCTCTCATTCGATGGAGTGCAAGTACCTCCAAATAGGTATATGTTAGATCTGTCTTCCTCGAGAAAGGGAAATTCAAGAAGAGAAGAGGAAAGCAAGACATGTAGTAGGTCTAAAAGAGGGAGATCAACTAGAGGTGTAAAGATTAGAATAAAATTCTGTGAACGCATGGAATTTTTTCTTGCTGAAGGGGGGTCATGTTCTTATGATGATGAGAGCATAGGCGACATTGAGGTGCCCTTGAGGTACAAACATATATGGAAACAATGGGTACCCAAGGAACTTCCTCCAATAAACACCGATTTTTATGTCAATGAGGGATATATCGCATAAAACCATCATCATTACATGGTTTGGGCCTATTTTGCATGGATGACATAAAGGTTTATTATGGAAAAGTTAATGGAGTTTGTCAGACCCTGTTATAGTTACAAAGATTGGATGCAACCAGTTCGATATACACAAAGTATGCGTAGGTATGCACTATCAACAAATTATATACATCTAAAAGATAAGGACCAAAACAAAGTAATGGCTATGTACATTGACGGAAGGCCAAAAGAATTAGGGAATATTGCAGGGTTTATAAATAGTACACGACCTAGGTCAACAAATAAGCAACCCAATTGCATATTCGAGGCATGCGAGGGAAACTGTGTATTCGTATGTGCAATAAAATCAATAATAGTGGGGGAAGAGTTGCTAATTGATTACAATTTGAATCACATAGATACAAACATAATTACTATGGGGGTCATACATACTATAAACCATTTTACCCAACCTCCAATTAATGACTCCAATATACCATTTTATATAATTCTATTGGTTTAATTTTGCTAATATTTTTTTATATTTAATTTTTGTCACAGCGGGACATTGATTGTATAGGGAAGGCTCCGACCCAGAGCACAGATCGTGATGCATTTTCAGGCACTTCTACCTGATAGGTTTACCTCATTGTTTCATGTTACCCATCTCCAATTAGGACTGTCAATTCCTTACTTTCATTAACTGATCACATTCTAATTTTCATCACAATCTTTCATAAAGAAAACACAGTTGGGACTAAATCCTATTGTCTTGGAGCCTTCAAGGCTTTCATACTACAACTCAATCCACACTCAATGATAAGTAGTAAATCTTCATTACACTAGTCTTTCAAATCTGATCACAAAGGAACCAATTAATCACAATATAAAGGATTAAAAAACTCTTTATTTAAAACAAACCTTTAATGAGATAAACTCCCATATATCTTGTAAAACATATTATCACTTTCTTAGCATGAGTGGTTCTTGCATTCAACAGTAAAATGCCAAAAACTTATTGATTCACGTTAATCACCTGTCCATTAATATAACAGTGTTATTAGGGCCTCCCATAAATATTTCCAAACCTTCACCAAATAACCTGCCCATTTGCAACAATGAAGTACATATTGAAAGCCTCTAATTACCCTAACAAAGGGTTTTAACAATTTTTAGAAAAACTACTATATCTCTTCAAATACTCCATGAAAATTCATAAGAAAGGATTCATTAGAAAGATATTTCATTATATCATCATTCTAAAATACTTGCAAATTCAAAATACAACATTTATGAGCCTTCTTGGCTCTTTGAAAGTCACAAATCCTTTAAACCTTTATGACAGTTGAGGGTTTGATGGGTAAACTTTGTCAAATACCCTCCATATTGCTCCTCCCCTCTTGATGTCGACTAGACATGGTTTTATAAACCATTAAAAACTAATTTCCACTCCTCATAATTTCTCCAACCAAATCATGACTGATGGATGTTATTCTACATCTCTTTTGCACTTTTTGGCAATGTTGCAACTTTGCAACTTTTGCATTTTTGACACAACTTTGCCAACTTTGACCATATCCTTCTTGGATGTTTCCAACATGACAAAAATGGACTCAATATAACCAATTAATTTTTTTTTAATCCTTTTATGGACATTTTGACCTTAGTTGACTCTATCAAGACCTATTAGGTCTCTTGGTACAAAATGGCTCTTCAAGCCTTACAATTGAGTTGTTTTTGATATCAATGGACTTAATGACCTTACAAATCATGTATGAAAATTAAAAATAAGAATTTTTTTTTAAACTTTGACCTCATAAGATATCTTTATGCCTGGGTGCCTCTACACTATTTTATTATTATTTTTTTCGTAAGTTTATTGGGTTAATTTTGATAATGTTTTTAATATTCTTGTCACAGTTGGATGATCGGGGAAAGGCACCAACAGTAGAGGAGAGCATCCATAGGGAGGTGCAGTCACTATTATATGATGATGACATCGCATATTCCACAAACCCTCTGGATATGATAAGGAAGACCCCCCAAAAATGCAATGAATAAATCCTTTAGTTATTATTCATAGTGCCTCAAACAGGTGAGATAAGAGAAGGTTAAAATATTGACTGAGAGAGCACATAACTTGCAAGTAAGCTGTCATGAGATCTTTAATTATAACATAAGTTCATTCATGGTTTTATATTTTGTACTCTTTTATGTCATGAACTAAAATGTGTGTTGTTTTTACAAAATTTTTGCGTCCTCATGATGTTGCTGGCCATGATCAGGGTACTACAGGTGCTGCCTGAGGAGTAGGTGTTGGTACAAGTTTTGATCCTAATCTTCTTGCGCATACATCACATCATCCGACCCCATCATTTGTGCCTGTATTGTCGACTGAAATGTTGGCAACACATAGCATGCAGGTATTAGGTAGTGCACCCTTTGGCAACGAACACATGCCAAAACATTTGTTAGGACATGTACCACGAGATGCAAAGGCCACTAGTATTGGTGATGTTTTAGCAGAATTTCCTCGATCTTCCCGTATTAGTAGTACGTGAACATTGCCGGTCAAATTTATGGTGATTGAGGATTTTGTTCCCATAAAGTTAGAGAAGGTCGCATGTACTTTAAAATGTTTTAATTATTATTATACATAAGGGTATGTGCAGGATCATGGTGTGCCAAAACAGGCTCTTAAGTGGCAATGAAATTTCAGAAAATCAGAGTTATGCAACTTGACATAAAAATTTGAATAAGTTGTGAACAGTATTTTAAAAATATGTAAGAAGAGAATCTATAGAAAATTGAATGTAGTTTCTAAGCTACTAGTTGTTTTTTGAAAAAAAAAATCCTATTTGATGAAAATTTCAAATTTCAATGCAGTGGTACTAAAATTTCAGGAAAAAGATAAGAAGTAGATGTATGTCTGACCACCCTAATCAAAATCAAATCATAATATTTTTTTATAATATTTATAATATAAGTATTAGACTCATGTTCGGATATGACACATATTTTTTTATAAAGTAAGTAATTATTTATGAATTTTTTTACTACAAATTTTCAGAAATTCAGAAACTCCTACGTCTGACCACCTTAACTTGGTCAAAACCTTATGATTTTTAATTTTAATTTTTTTTTCCCTATATTAGACGAAGCATAGGATGTGATGCATGTTTCGGATTCAAAAAATGTTATACCGTTTGAAAGTTATGAGTGTTTTTCAACCAGTTTATCAATCAAGACTACTGTCAGAATTCAATTAGAAAATAAATAATAATTATTTATTAAAGTCAAAATAAGACAAGTTTTATATTGTTGGAAACCTGAGAACGTCCTTAAAAAACCCTTTTCGTTTTATCAATTTTGGCTACAAAAAAAGTCGTCAGCCACCAGTGTAAAGTCTAGAAAATCAAGGAATACAGAAAAACACGTTTTTTTAGTTGACTTTCCAGGCTTATCACTTCCAAGCCAAATCTTAAAGCATTCCCGAGCCAAAATTTTAAATTTGTACAACAAAAATCGGATATTCGGTACAATCGGATATCCAATTATCCGATTTTAATAAGTAAATTCACTAACTAAATTTGCACATAATTAATCTATTGTTTATTAATATATTAATATATAATATTTTAATAATTTAATTTATAAATAAATTAGTATATGATATTAGGGAGAGAGAGAGAGAGAGAGAGAGAGAGAGAGAGAGAGAGAGAGAGAGAGAGAGAGAGAGAGAGAGAGAGAGAGAGAGAGAGAGAGAGAGAAGGGAGAGAGAGAGAGAGATAGAGAGAGAGAGATGGGGAGAGGGAAGGGAGAGAGAGATAGAGAGAGAGAGATGGGGAGAGGGAAGGGAGAGAGAGATAGAGAGATTAGGGGAGAGGGGGAGAGAGATTATGGGTCCTATGGTGTCCTAAGGGGTCATATTGTGTCCTACAATCCCTTAGGACACCATATAACCCCTTAAGACACCAAATTGTGTCATTATGGGTCATATTGTATTCTAAGGGGTCATACTATGTCATATGACCCCTTTAAGACACCATATGACCCCTTAGAACATATTATGACCCTTTATGACTCTATACGGTGTCGTTATGGGTCATATGACCCCTTATGACACCATATGGTGTCATTAGGGGTTATACGGTGTCCTTAGGGGTCATATGGTGTCCCATGACCCCTTAGGACACAATATTACACATAACGACACCATATTGGGTCACTATGGGTCCTATAGTGTCCTAAGGGGTCATGTTGTGTCCTACGACCCCTTAGGACACCATATGACCCCTTAAGACACCGAATTGTGTCATTATGGGTCATATTGTGTCCTAAGAGGTCATGGGATACCATATGACCCCTAAGGACAACATATGACCCCTTATGACACCATATTGGGTCATTATGGGTCCTATGGTGTCCTAAGGGGTCATACTGTGTCCTACGACCCCTTAAGACACCATATGACCCCTTAAGACACCAAATTGTGTCGTTATGGGTCATATGGTGTCCTAAGGGGTCATGGGACACCATATGACCCCTAAGGACAACATACAACCCCTTATGACACCATATTGGGTCGTTATGAGTCGTATGGTGTCCTAAGGGGTCATATTGTGTCCTACGACCCCTTAGGACACTAGATGACCTCTCTCTCTCTCTCCCCCTCCCTTGATGTCTGTCTCTGTCTCTCCCTCTCCCCCCCTTTCTCTCTCTCTCTCTAAAATATGAGTAATAAAATTGGATATCCGATTTCTATGACTGCCATTAATGTGGCAACAGTAAAAAAAAATGGCGGCAACAAGAAATTTTTTTGGAACCACAAATTTATACATTAAAATTGGATATCCAATATAATCCGATATCTGATATAATCCGATATCTGATTTTTGTAAATAAAAAAGAGCCTTGTCGGCCATTTTGTGGATTCCAACGGCCCACAGTCTTCACATTCTGTTTCTATCGACGATCACAAGTTTTCAAATAGGTTGAGACAAATTTGTGCTTTTGAGAGATTCTTAAAGTCAAATATTACATTGTCAATCATTTAGGAGCATCTTTCTGGAGGTAAATGGGGAGTAGTAGTCGTCAGAAGTCTAAACGCAAAAGAAAACTTTCAAATGACCAAATTGAAGTGTATAGAGATAGAGATAGAGAAGGTCATAGGAGGAGAAGACAAGGTATGTTAAATATTGCTAATGTTACTTCAAGTGAACAGGAAATTGAATTTGAAAATGTCGAACAAGTTATTGAAAATGAAAATGTAGATTTTCAAAGTTAAAATTTTGAATATGTTGAAAATGTTGAAAGTGATAATGAAAATGCTCAATCGGACGTGAGAATGGAAAGTGAAATGCTTGTTTATCTATATTTTTCAATGAATGAGATTGGCAATTTTATCGTCAACTGAAAAAATGCCACCCTAATGAAACCGTAGGGAAACTTGAAAAACCAAGATAGGCTTTTGTAGGAACTCCTCTCGTGGCCTTGTAGGTTCAAACAGATCATTTGCATGTGCCACGGATTCTGAGTTAGGGCCCGTCAAAGTTTGAAATTTTTTATCACTTAGGGTGCTCAAGGGATGATGCCAGTAGGGTATGACCCTGAGCGTTCCACCGAGTAGGGGGGAAAATAGGAGCATGCATAGGGTAATAATTCCTAACTAGACATGTCTAAGCCGACGGTTCGTTATCACGATGAGCATAACGAGAAATTGGCCATGTGACAACATTTGATTGAATGAGACTGACAATTTTTTTGCCAACTGAAAAAATGTTGCCCTAATAAAACCGTAGGGAAAATTGAAAAAGAGAGATAGGCTTTTGTAGGGACTCCTCTCATGGACCCGTAGGTTCAAACAAATCATTCACAGGTGCCACGGATTCCGAGTTAGGGCCCCTCCAAGTTTGACAATTTTTAGCACTTAGGGTGCTCAAGGGACGATGCTGGTAGGGTATGACCATGAGCATTCAACCAAGTGGGGGGGGAATAGGAGCATGCATAGGGTAATAATGCCTAACTGGACATGTCAGAGCTGATGGTTCGTTATCATGATGAGCAAAACGAGAAATTGGCCATGCGAGAACATTCGATTGAATGAGATTGACGATTGTTTTGCCAACCGAAAAAATGTTGCCCTAATAAAAGCATAGGGAAACATTGAAAACCGAGATAGGATTTTGTAGGGACCCCTCTCATGGACCCGTAGGTTCAAACAAATTGTTCGCAGGTGCTACAAATTCTGAGTTAGGGCCCGTCAAAGTTTGACAATTTTTAGCATTTAGGGTGCTCAAGGGACGACGTCGGTAGGGTATGACCCCGAGTGTTCGACTGAGTGGGGGGAAAAAAATAGGAGCATGCATAGGGTAATAATGCCTAACTAGACATTTCTGAGTTGACGGTTCCTTATCATGATGAGCAGAATGAGAAATTGGCCACGCGACAACATTCAATTCAATGAGACTGACGATTTTTTCGCCAACCGATAAAATGCTGCCCTAATAAAACTGTAGGGAAACTTGAAAAACTGAGATGGGATTTTGTAGGTACCCCTCTCGTGGACCTGTAGGTTCAAACAAATCATTCGTAGGTGCCACAGATTTCGAGTTAGGGCCCGTCAAAGTTTGACAATTTTTAGCACTTAGGGTGCTCAAGGGATGACGCCGATAGGGTATGACCCTGAGAGTTCGACTGAGTGGGGGGGGGGAGTAGGAGCATGCATAGGGTAATAATTCCTAACTGGACATGTTAGAGTTGACGGTTCGTTATCACGACGAGCAGAATGAGAAATTGGCCACGTGAGAACATTTGATTGAATGAGACTAACGATTTTTTTGCCAACCGAAAAAATGCTGCCCTAATAAAACCGTAGGGAAACTTGAAAAATTGAGATAGGATTTTGTAGGGATCCCTCTTGTGGACCCGTACGTCAAAGTTTGACAATTGTTAGCACTTAGGGTGCTCAAGCGACGACGCCGGTAGGGTATTGACCCCGAGCGTTCGACCGAGTGGGGGGGGGGGGAATAGGAGAATGCATAGGGTAATAATGAATTGTATTGTATTGTTCATTAAATGAATTGTATTGTTCATTAAATGAATTGTATTATTCATTATACAAACAACACTTACAATGAAATGAAATGAATTGTATTGTTCATTAAATAACCATTATTAACCATTGTTAATTATTGAAATGAAGATTAAAGATTTCCATGATAATACCATGCACAGATGAGCAACAATTTATATGATCAAATATCAACTTTTGTATATATGAAAATGTCAAATGATTACAAGTGTATGTCCATACACAAATATGACATAAACGCCAACTCAAACAAAATGTATGTCTATATATGTGAATGTATGTCCATATACAAAATATACATGCCAACTAGACATATAAGCATCCCAAAACTATCTATAACATCCTAAGCTGCTGATGGATCATCAAAATCGATCCTCTTCATCACATTGCTCGAGTCTAAAGGATCCTGCACAAGAAAAAATAAACCATGATTAAGATTAGTTATATTATATAACTCACATTTGAAATTAACATAAAAATGAACTATAATTGAACTATTCTTGTTTACCTCATCTCCACGTTTTCTCTTCGGCTTTGCACGACTCTTGATGTATGTCTTCGTTAGAGGAGGTAACCTACATATGCTCACAAACATGACATTGATACAAGTTAGCATATAATTGTCACTGATAATAACAAATTATATCTACTAAACACAAAATAAAATAAACACACATGTACTCGAGGCATCTCTTCTTCTTCTTCTTCTTCATCTTTAGGTATACTGGGTGTAGTCAACAAGGATGTGAAGCCAAGAATTCTCTGTACATATACACAACAAGTATATGAAACTATCAATCTATGTCTAGACGTGTAGAATCACTACAAGTTATTTAAACTATTCATTCAATCATATTTGCATTCAATTACCTTTCCCTTGTCTCCAAATGCACTACCAGATCCTAAATCACACAACCCCGCACTCGTGCTGCTTGTGCCCTACAAGAGTAAAATAAGATATACATGCAAGTTACTACATAATCTAATTAATATCAATATAAATGATAAGAATGTATGTACAATAAAATACAAATGACTAGGTGCAATAATATTTGTATCGTCAAGCTATCAAGGCCAAATGAAATGGCCGTCATGGTGCCCTCCTAGATCTGTGTCAACTCCTCTTCAGTCATCAACTGTTAAATAGACCATGTAAATAAAAATTAATACTTAATATTATCTAGATTATAAATATTCATTTAAAATATAGAATGAACTGTGAAAATACAAATCTTACCACTACAACATCAATGTATGATGAAGGTGCCTCCTCACCTCTAGCATGCGAGGACTCCCTAGGGTATTCTCCAGTCTGTGTCATAACATCTAGTGCATCTTGCATCTCATGCACCTCATAATTTGTACGCATGAGGATCAACATGCTGTCCAACTGGACCCAAGCATACGTGCCCACACATGACACAACTATGGGACACACAAATGTGTGGAGCCGAGGAGGACGTGTCAGTGCCACCAGATGCACCACTACCATCAAAAGTAGGTTGAGCCACTGACCCAACTTGAGAAACCAAAAGGCTACTCAAAGAGTGAATAGATGATATGGTCCATGATGTCGCCTCACAAATGATATTTGGATGCTGCACTGGAGGTGGGGGATCAACAAGAGGAGGGGGGACATATGGGCCCTAGACTACTTTGACTACCCCAGGTCTATTTTGGGGCATACCTAAACCCACACCCTGGAAAGGTTGGATGTCAAAGTAGTTCACATGTTTTCCTAAAACAAACTTAGCATACAATTTTCTTACGAAGTGGAAGGGGACATCAAGATTGCTCTTGGGTGGTTTGTCGAAAACCATCCACCAACGATCCCAATTTTTTTTCACAATACCATCATTTGTGCACCATTTAATAGAAAGTTTTATTTTTTGGGGTCTACGGGTTGACCAGTGCGGGGATTCACAAACAATGTGGCGATAGTGGCTTTGAATATCTCAAGATCCTTGATCTCCTTATAGGACAAGCCATCCACATATTGTTCCCTCATAGAATCTCACCACAAAAGAGTGGCATTGTGCTCCTCAGTGATGGTTTCCATACTCTTTATGATTGACGTGAGGGGATCAAACATTGGGTTTAGGCGAGGGATCAAACGATAGACATCTGCAATCCCCCTCAATTGGTTCAAATTTTGTGCAATTAAATCTTGAATTGAGTGGGGGTTTGGTTGTTGTGGTTGTGGTTGATCAATGTTTTCACTGTTATCCCCCATTTTTAACCTAATTGAATGTAAACAATTGAATTTAGTTAACGAATTTGAACAATTTTGTATTTGATTTAAAAAAACCTAGTTTTCATGAAAAAACCATATTTTCAATGAAAAATAAATAAACATTAAAAAAAATACAAAAATTGAATGAAAATGATTGAAAACAATAAAAATCCTACCTTTTAATGTATTTTTTTAGCAAATTTGGGTCCAATAATCGGATATTGGATTCCAAAAATATCACGCAACCTGTGGGTTAAAAATAACTCATGGGCTGTCATAGTCTAATTATATTGTCTTAGAAAATCGGATATCCGATTTTTATACTTAAATTATTTTAAAATAACATTATATTATATAATATAATAATATATTATTATATTATATAATACATATTATATAATAATATAATAATATATTATATATTATATAATATATTATTATATTATTATATAATACGTATTATATAATATTTAATATAATATTATATAATATTTAATATTATATTATATATTATATAATACATATTATATAATATATTATTATATTATTATATTATATAATATATTATTGCATTATATATATTATATAATATAATAATATAATATATAATATATTATTACATTATATATATATTACATAATATAATAATATAAAATATAATATATAATATAATAATATATAATATAATAATATATTATATAATATAATAATATAATAATATAATAAATGATATAATATTATTATATAATATAATATTATTATATAATATAATATAATATAATATTTTATAATCTAATATTATATTATATATTATGTATTATATTATATATTATATAATATGTAATATATAATATATAATATAATTTATTTTTTAATTTAAAATTACCTATTAAAATCAGATATCCGTTTTGCTTAGGTGTTTACCATGCCAAGGTGTACTGACACCCAAACCAAGCAAAAAGTCAACACGGATTTTCGCATTTTTAGGCGAGTGGAGAAGGCTATTTTTTTCACATCGCCACTTTTTGGCCCCCCATAATCCAATTGAAATTTACTTATTGATCACTCTTTTTAGACTAATGATCTCATGATATTTTTGTAGGAAATGATGTTTTTTATAAACATCTAAATGATATTACATTGGAGATCTTCGGGCCCACCATATGTATAGGACGGAATGCCCAAAATGAAGATTTAAGAGATGAGCTCATTAACCATTTAGTTGTGTTGCTCTGTAATAACACATTCAATCAAACCAAGGTCCTCAAGAAAGTTGGTACCTATCTAAAGTATGTGAGGGACCAATATAGGTCACATTTAGAAAAGAACAAAAAGTACGAGCGTCCCCCCATGATTTTAGAGAGGGAGTGGAAGGGCCTAGTGTCGAATGGAAAGGAGAAGGCTGAAAAGAAAAAAAGGAAAGACACCACCGGGCCAAGGAAGGTATGTGATGCTATCAACAATGTAATTACATATTGATTATTCTTTCTTTTTACATAATCTAATGTATTTCAAACTTTTCATAGGTTGTCCAACACATCGAAGGAAACAAAGGCAAGCATATAAAAACATGAGCAACATAAACTTGGCTCTGGTGGTTATATAAAATTAGCTGCACAAATTGTAAGTATCAATAAATGAAATATTGCATCCAAATAATAAATTGCAAACAATTTTGGTTTTATCACACGATAGAAGCAAAATTCAAGATCTTATGCAAAAATACAGGGCTCTAAATTCAAGAGAGTGCCCAAAAAAGAGGACCCAAAGCTTGCCTTCCAGCAAGGCTATGAAGCCATGGTTGATCACCTAAGACTCTTGACTAGGCAAACACAAGCTTCCACTACATCCGACATGCAGGTAAATAAAGTCAATGAAGTTTATTTAAAATTGAATACTTGTGCAATCTATTCAATATTAATTTTCACCATAAAGTAATAATGTTTCTATTTTTTTTAAAACTAGCAAGCAATGATAATACTGCACATGACATTGGAATACAACCTAGTGAGGGAGGAGCACAACTTGCAGATGAAGGTCATGGCTGTGTGCATCCCAGTACTGGATGTATTCATGTGCTATACAAAACACATTATGGATTAATACAATTAAACATCTTTAATTGCAATTGGTGTATTAATTAATGTAACCTTTCGTGTTTCAGCTTTAGAGCATGTAGAGTATGATCAACATGTTGAGCATGATCAGGCTAGACAAGATCATGAACATGATGTGGCCCCATCAAGTAAAGAGGACCACTCTAATGTTCTTTTAAACATATTTAATTGTAATTGGTGTATTAATTAATGTAACCTTTCGTGTTTCAACTCCAGAGGATTTAGAGGGTGTTCAACATGTTGGGCATGAAGTAATAAGACAAGATCGGAAACATGATGTGGCCCCATCAGGCAAAGAGAACCACCCTAATGTTCTTTTAATTAATTAAATACTCATAACAATAATAATAAAACATATTAATCTAACATTTCTTTGTTATTGCAGCAGACCCCCCCTTGCAGTGGCCTCCACATCGTGAGTACACGAATATGCATACATTAAGATCATGAGCAAAGGGAAGAGCAATTGAAGGGGGGACATATGATTTAGAAAACAATGCTCCACTTCTTCTTTATTTAGTTGCAAACAAAAAAAAAAAAAAAGTGATTGTAATCATATTATGACTACCATATTTTTGATAATATGTAAAAACAGAAACGATGAATGTTATATGTTATTAATTGATGGATGAATGTTATATGTTATTAATGGATGAATGAATGATTGATGTTATATGATTAGGTATGGGGAATTGAGAGTGATGTGACAGGGAGGGGGGGGGGGGGGGGGGGAGGAGGCCAAATGAGCTTCCACCTTCATGTGGTTGGCCATGTTAAGTAGAGAATATTAAACTATTCTTGAAACAAAGAGAAGCTCAATAAGGTAATGCATTTTTCAATATTTCATTATGTTGCACTTTTAAGCCTATGTGATTTTCATTAGTTCTCTTTACTTCAATATATTACCCTTTGTACTTATTTTACTTTTTAACATATCTCATCTGTTACCCTGGATGACAACTTTTGCAGAGGATTCTAGTTGGCATAATATTTCCAATTGAGAGATTATTCAGATCATGTCTTGAATATCACCCGAGTTCGAGTCGATTTATGAAGCTGCAATGAATCTTAGTTTGTTATTAGCCTCACAAAATTCACCCTTTCTTCATTGGTGACATTTTCCTTAGATTATTTTGAATTTGGAAAGCACAAACACTTTGTGCTAAATCAGTTAAAGTACTAAATTAATGGAATTATAGTTATGGTCTATCCTTCAATATTAAGTCATTTTGTTATAAAATAATCAGATATATGGTAGTTTAATCACTTAAATTCCTAGTAACATATTTTTTTATATTCTGTTTTCATGCTAGATAAGTTGTTTTTCTATGTGAACACTTGTTAATTGTTTTTATTATAAATTAGGGAACACATTTCTACATTTGAACTTATTTAATTGCTGATAGAAACATATTAAGGCATTCTTTTAACTTTTTTTATTCATAGATCTTTGTAGAGATAGTAAAATATTCATTGAACTGGACCATGCTTTGTAATTGTAGATTATTTATTGCAATATTGGAAATCCACATTTGTTACGTCAACAACCAATTACATTTTTTTGAGATGTTTATTTCTTTTTGTGATTTGTGTATCTATAAATTGACGTGATTTGTGGAAGCTTTAACCTTATGTTCTATAAACTTCATTTTTTCAATGATATTTGTATAGGTTCTAGCATTATGTGACCATCCAACACTTCTGGACAAAGACGAAACACATGACATCTTTAGGTAGGCCAATCTGCACATGCCACTACCTTAAATATTTCAATGCTCACTAAGAATATTTTGTATGTTCTGTTGTATTTTTTTTTGTTTGTAAATGTTTTTCATTGTTGTCAAGATACTAACAATTGTTGTTACATTTTTGATTCTATTAATAGGGCTTGGCAAATCCTAGATGAAATTCCGGGAAGAGCTACTGGAGCCTACAACCATAGCCAGGTATAATACACAATGAAACTTACTTTTCTATTTATGTTGATTCTGCATATCCATGGTTGAATAAGCTGTTTGGGTAATATATATAAAAATATCTGCAAATCAACTTTACATAGTATGAAGATGTCAAACTGGGCTCCTATGATTTTTAAAAAATTTTTAGTTACTTTTTCTCCTTTTTGATATTAAGATTCTTTGAGCCTTGAGGTATAATAAAAATTATAGATCTTTTTTTGCATACAGGAGTGTGTTGCAAATGAGGAGAAGCAACTTTTGGACAAATTTACAAAAATGCTGGCAAGTTCAACTACTCGAAAACCACAATTAGCGAGTCTTCTTTTAAATCACACTTTTAATATTGAAAAGAGTTTCTTTGAATTTTAACATTGTTCCACACCATTTCACTCAGGTCACAATAATCCCCCAGAATTGGTGAGATATGTTCCTTAGAATGATCATTGACTTGTATATCTATTTGATGTGAATGCCTTGCAAACTTTTTTTGGCCAACTCTCTGTTACCAATAATAAAATTTGATCAAATATATGTAATAACATACATTTGAAGGAATAATTAAAAAAAAACAACAACACGTTTTTATTGCAATTTTGACGAACACAAACCAACAAACCACTAAAACTTCTGATGAAGTTGCTGTATGTGTGACGATATTTTCATCGTAACGATGTGCTCCACATCCTTGTAATTGCAACGAACCACTAAAACATCTGACAAAGTTGTTGTATGTGTGATGATATTTTCATCGAATAGGCATGCTCCACATCGTCACAATTACGACGAACCACTAAAACTTCCGATGAAGTTGCTGTATGTGTGACGATATTTACGTTGTAACGACATGTCCACATCATCACAATTACACCGAACCACTAAAACATCCGATGAATTTTCTGTATGAGCGACGATATTTTCATTGTACTGACATGTTCGACATCGTCGCAATTGCAACGAACCACTAAAAAATTCTGATGAAGTTGCTGTAGGCATGGCGATATTTTTGTCGTAATAACATGCTCCATATCGTCGAAATTGCGATGAACTTTTGGTGCTTTTTCGACGCTTTGAAAGTGAATTTTGCAATGTTTTGTGGTTATTATTCGTCACAAGATGAACGAAGTTTTCGTCGATTTCCCGATGAAAACCGGTTTCATTTTTCATGGCATTGTTTGACGACACTTGGTCGAGGATTCGATGAATTTAGGTTCATCATAAAAGCGACAAAATTTGTATGGGTGTTTCATCGGTAATCCGACAATAGTTTGTCGAAGTTTCAACAAACATTGGTTGGAAATTGGTGCCAAATACAATATAGTGAGGAGAATAGGATAATTTTTAGTCTAAAGGTGTATTAGCAGTGAAATATCATTGAAAAGAAGAGATGCATAGACTGTATAGTGATGTGAATGTGTAATTCAAACACAAATCTGCATTCTCAAGGAGATCTCAGTCATGGACAACCATCTTAAATCCCAAAGAGGTATTAGCAAAGAATTACAAACTTCTTCCCTGTCAAAATTATAAAAGATAAGCCCTAGAGATGAACCATGCATAGCAAGAGAAATTGCAATAAAGCTACAACACAGTTCACTACTCATCAAGGGAGTCAAATGCTTGATATAGAATAAAAATATAGTATTAGAGTAGCCAAAAGTAATGTGTAGGTATATGTACAGTCAAGGACAAAGATATGAGGTCATGAGCCAACCTTTCTCCTATTGAGGTGGAGTTTTGTGCTACGAGGGAGGCTGGGAGGTGCTGGTAAAAGGCTGATGGTGCCCTGTTTATGGGCTGTTTGGGAACAAAAGATAGTATTTTATTTGGTTTCTCTCCTTTATTACCTATTGAGGTGGTGATCTTGGAGGGTATTATGTTCTCTTCTCCGTTCACTCTCAAGTTCAAGGTTATGAGAGCCTTTCAAAAACCCATCGTTGCTGGTTGTGGGAGCCTTGTAAAACCAACTCTCAAGGTTGAGGGAGCCTAGAAAAACTCTATGTTTTTTGTTTCTCTTAGGGATAAGATGGATGCTAGTGGTTTTCAAGGGCCCCGTTTGGCCAGTGTTTGTTTTTGGTTAGGCTTGGACTTTGTGGTTTTTTGTGGCCTAGAGATTCTGTTATAGGTTATGGGAGCTTGGGAAAACCCTTCATGTTGGTTGAGGGTGCCTGATAAACCCTCGTTTGTTTTTGTGGTTATTATTTTATAACTTAGTCCCTTTGCTTGGGCTAACTTGTTTTGTAATGTTTTACACTTGATGGTTGGCTGGTGTTTGGTTGGTTATGATTGTGTTGAAGTTCTGTTTAATCGTTGTGCAGTCTTTGGGTTTTGGGTTCTGGATGCTTGTAAGTCTAGAAGGTTTTAGGTCCTTTCTAAAACCCATTGTTTGCTTCTAGGTAGTCTTGTCCATTTTTCGATGGCAACTCTCTGGTTGTAAGGTTTTTTGGGCCCCTTCAAAACCTGTTTTTTTCCTAATAAAAAACATTATTATCTATATCTAGAGGTTTTTCTTTGAATAGAAGTTTACATTTTTTTTTGGTCCACTTGCATTTGAATCATTAGAACTACAAAACTATATATTGCATTTCAAATAATATGACATACTTTAATAACATTTAATACATATGATTTACATTATATTTTCTTATGAATATGATAAGATTCTTTATTTGTTAAAGGAAAATGATATTTTATACAAACATGAAAGAATCTTAAATTAATATTCTATTAGTGTAGATATCTTTTTTTTTGGGATAATTAAATAGCTGCTAAGGGGCAAAACCCAATGGAATAAAAGTAAAGTTTATAAACAATAGAACACAAAAGAGGGGGTGAAAGAAAAAATAATTATCCACACCCTAATGACTACCAACTATCACAAAACACAAACCCCACCAAAACCAAAGTTTGATATCCAACCAACGATATAGGCTACCAACACAACCAGGAAATATACTAACAACAATTACAAAACTAAAAAGACCAAGCAAAAATAGACCCCTTGAACCTGAAACATTGATTTAATCTGTATACTCCCTCTAGATTTTTCAGACCACCAAAGCCCTAACCACCACTCAACTTCCACACCACAATATAGACTATTGGCCACCTCTTCAACATACTCTATGGAATTCTCATGCCACTCCTCTCCTTGCACCGATAATACCAAATTTTTTTCCTCATCCCAAACATCGATATGCTCATCTTTGTCTAGGAGGCCCTTGTCTATAATATATTATTTCACCCATCTCTCCTTAGGGACACCCATCATACTTTCTAAGCATTGCAAAAAGTTGAATCTCATGTCGACATCCCCCCATTTGGCCTGCAATAGCTCTAGTTCCATCATCTGCACCACTGATAATTTTCTCACCTCGCCACCCCTTCCACGAGATAGGTAATAACTCTGTGGTAAAGGGACCATAAGATTTCCATCCATATTATAAAGGACAATGTCACTCCCTGTGTTCACCCTATATTTATGAGAAGAGATGATAAAATCTAGACCTAGAATAGCCTTAACAACATGAAAAATCAAAGGATGACCGAAGGATAAAATAGAAAATAACCTCTTATCAATCACCTCACCTAGAATAGAAAACTACTTTTCATTGTTTTCAATATTATTGGCATGTCCATTGTAGACTACTTTCACTATCTAGACGTAATTCCAAATGCCTCTCCACATTGACAAAAATCTTTCCGACTCCTTTTAAAGCCATCACATCTTTGTAAGATAGGGTAATTAAAGCTTGTTTTGATTGGATATTTCCAAATCCTCCTCATTAAATCCTCTAATAATCCATCCTATTACACCATTATGAATGAGCCTTGGGAAGTGGTACACCACTCACCACCAATATTCTCATGGACAAGAACCACCACATCACAAACCTTCCTATCTGCATTTAATGCCAAATGTTTGTTAAGATATAAAATACCTTGACATTCTTTCACATGTGTCTTAGGCACAATCACCATCCATAGGGGAAAATGCCAACAAGACATATGTACCCCCACTATCACTGTAGAACACAATGACTCATTTTCCAACTAATTTAATGATGCCAATTAAAGGGACCCATCCAATTAAAAAATAATCAATATTGGGAACTAGGTATGGAGACACATTGAATATGTAATTAAATTAAACCTAAAACATTCCCCAAACCCCATCCAAGTCATGGCTACCAATATTCCTGTCAGTAGCTTATTTGGCAAGTCAATATACCACCTCATTCCCTTCACTCTATATATGGGAAGCTTTGAATTCATCAAATTTACATAATAATTTCTTTATCAGTCTGAGCCACTGAGAAAGCTTCCAATTTGGCATGACATTATGTCTAACGACGTTAATAGTTATGAGGGAATCACCCTCTAAATGGACTCTCCTTGCCCCTATATCCATGCCAAGTCTTAATTCTTCAAGTGTCGCTTAAAATTATGCAACATTGTTGGTTGACATGCCAATATATTGTGATCTTTCTCCCATAATAAGCCCATTTTGGTCTCTTGCCACAAAACCAATCCCACTTAGCACCAAATTTCCTTTTGAAGAGCTATCAAAATTTATTTTTAACCATCCATACTCAGGAGACACCCATTGAACACCAATCCGTGGATTTGGCTGATTGTCCCTTGCAGACCCAAAACATGGGGGCACTTTAAGTTATGGATTTCATTTAGCATATCGTAATCGCAATTATTGAAAACTTTGTATTTAAGAGATTTATTTTTGATTGCATTGTTGACTAAATCTACAACTTGTTGCTTAATTTTCCCACACAAAACCTCGGCTAACATATCCTTTCTCTGAAAGATTCTTCTATTATGCTCCTTCCAAAGTTCCCAAATTATTGTGGATGGTAGAATATCCCACAAGCACCCAAATAAGGCTTTGTTATACTTTGTTGGCCACATATTAAACCACTCATCTAGCTTGCAAGGCATGGGGCATTGCAAATTAAGTTTGTTCATTAAATTTTTCCAACATTTCTCTGTGTAAGGACAATTGTGAAGAATGTGATTTACAAATTTATTTTCTGCATAGCATAACAAACACCTCCTGACACCTTAAATTCCCATTCTTTGAAATCTATCTTCAGTCTAGGATTTTCGATTGAATTACCATCCATGCAAAAACACTAGCTTTGGGAAGGCAATGGTGTCCCCCCAATAATTTGATAAGACAATTTGTTTTAGCAATTCTAGCCTCTTTAATCATGTACCTTATCTTAACCTTGTATGTTCCTAAACTGGAGCCACACCACCTAAGAATATCATATTCATTAGATGGGGAGAAATGTCTATTCTTCAAAATAGCCACGAGAGCCTACATTTTCTCATCTGAGGCATTAATATTCTCTAAGGATTGATACTACCAAAGAATAGTGCCATTTTGCTTGATCATACTCCCATAATTGTAAATTTCCTTCCTTCAAACTCTACTCGTCTCTATTTGTATAATTTCTCCATTTTTCTTTCTAACTAGTACCAAATTTCATACACAAGTAAAATGTTTGATAGGGAAGAGAATGTAGATTATGTGAACTGCTAAATGTGAAATTCAAATAGGTGAGGAAGCCAAAATTTATAAACTAAACAACATAAAAATGAAGAACTTATTGATGCCAAGAATTCCAAATTTATTGAGTTATTTAGCCTCATCAAAGAAAAGAAAGATGAAAAAATGGACAACCACCTCGAGGAAAGATTGAAAATCAAACTTGATAGGATTTCTAGATGCAATCTCAAGGCCTTAGGTGGTAGGATGCATCATCAAATACGAGGCTTGAATACTAATATTGGATTTCTTAAAAAAAAATTAAAATTGCACCAACAATGAAGCAAAAAATAAAGCTCTTTTATAAAGGTCTTAGATTGTGTAAATAGAAGGAAATCTAGAAAGTGGATATTGAAGGGAATTTGTTGATCTACATCAGCATAATCACAAAAAAAATAAATGAAGTAGAAATTATGGAGATAAATAGATATAATATGGGGTGTTCTAAAAAAATTGAGGAATTCACTCTTGAACACATATAAAGATAAGTCAATAAGATTGTCATTTTGAAATATAAAATATTGAGAAAAATAACGAGCTCAAAATATTTAATCAAAGCACGTTCTAGATCAATTTTGCTAAGGTTTTGGAGGTAGAAAGTTCCATAAATTGAGTTGAAGATGGATGTTAAAAGTGGAGAACAATTTCTCACATTTGTAAAAGACCAAAGGAAAATTATCTTGGGTTCTCAATGACTCTTAGGTTTCCTTTTGAATGTATCATAGGTTTGATAAACCTCGTGGTTGGGCTGACCTTACTTCCAAAATGACACAAAAAATATAGATAGAGTGCAAACATAAATATTTAACAAAGGATATTTGTCCTCACCTACATAGGCTTTTTAATGCAAATAGAAATTTTATATTGAAAACAATCAAACAAATTTATCTATAGGGACCTCCATAATTAAATATTTACATAATTCACAAAATACACAAAATAGAATAAATTAAAGACACGTCTTCAAATTTACAAGATTAAAGATATCATATTTACATAAGTACATGAATATTTAGTACAATAAGCCAATAACATAATGGATAATAAAGAAACATAATCTAAGATCAAGTACATTGAATACTAATTATAAAATCATGAAGACCTTCCTAATAGGAAATCCTAGAACCCATCCCTCCATGCCCACCGCAGGCGAGAATATTGCCATAGCACATTTTTGCCCTACCATGTAGTATTTATACTTCTCAAGAATCTTTCATGATATGAAAGATACTTGACCTAGCTCAAGGAAGACTAGAAAAGTAATACCAACAAGAGTAACATGGAATTGTGCGTGCGGTATTCTAAAGCAACATATTTACTTATTTGTTTGAAGTCAATTCAATGGTTCAAGATATATCTCCAACATGAATCTTATTATGGTTTCCAATACAATTCAATGAAGTTTCCAAAATACTTATAAGCATACAAGGTCACATAATGCACACAAGATCACACATGAGCATGAAACCGTAGCCAAGAGCACATGTATATCCATTTACTTATATGTATATGAATGTTATTATGAAATTGACAAATTATTCTCCCATTGAATATCCTTGAGATAATGATATTACTCCATGCAACAAACTAATCACTTTTTTATTTATTTATCATAGACACTTATATGATTTTCTTTTCTATTGTAAAATAAACAACATTTACGTCTCAATGAGCATGCAATTTAAATAGAATAAAAGGGATTTTAGCCATAAACAAGATTATACAAATATTTATTAAAGAAGGTATGACACATGCATGTATAATTAAATACATATATAATCGTATTTACATATATGCGTGTAGATTCTTATGCAAAAACTAATTCCTATGATAACTAAGACAAGAATAAATCAACATCTTGGAAATAAATCTCAAGATTGATAACTTTCATTATTAATGGAATGTCATAAAATATGATAAGGATCTAATATCAATGAAGATGGAATCAAAACAAAATATCTTTCTTTGCTACAATTTTGGTAGTCTATGATGATTAAAAGAAGTTTCATAAGTAATTTGACATCAACATCAACGTTAAGGAAAATTAATGACCATCTACTAAGGATGAACAATTAATTTTATCTGTTCTTGACTAGGTCATTCCTCATGTCAGAATTGATGAAAATTCCTAGGTTATTGATAGAGATAAAAGATTATCTTTTCTATATCGACCATAGACTCAACTACATCATAAACAAAACAATGGATACCCGAATTATTTATTCAGAATTCTATCAATATTTAAGAATAATAACCACTCACTAACCTCACATGTTAAGGCAATGGGTTTTACAAATGTAGTTCTACCGGTTAGCTAAATATTTATTAATATTTACTAATCTAACAAAATGTTTATAAATTCTACTAATGATGAATTTATTAAAGACTTCAATTAAATAATGCATTTAATAATGATTAAAGCTCAGTCTTCCTAATGATAACCCACTAAGAATATAGGTAACCAAGTGACACTAAGGTAATTTTTGACAACATTAAAGTAAAAGTAGTGCCTACCAACATAATCAACTTAGCATATTTGTAAAGAATAATATGTATAAGATTGTTTCATCATACGATATTATGTCGAACATGAAATCACTCTATTATACTAGCAATCAAGCATTTCATCTTCATTAACGGATTACTTATATATATAAAATAGCCTTTTTTAATGATCCGATTCTATGAAACATATGTTCTAGACTATAAGGCCGATTCTTCGCATAGAGTACTTCTAAAATGGTTAAGGAAATAAATCAATATAGGGTTTTTATGTTAATTATAAATGAGCAGAGAAAACATTCAACAACTAAACTAAAAAGAAAACAAACAGAAAGTAAATACAACACACAATACATAGTGAATTACATGGTTCACCATAACTGGCTACATCCACTAGAAAGAAGAGAAATATTATATATTACCCGTTATTAAATGCATGGCCTATGCCTAGCTATTTATACATGCATTCAACTATCAACCAAGAGTCAAGTGAAGATAAATGGTCATGTGACCGTTGAAATTCATATTCCCAATGATCTCCCCCATGAAGGCCAACTGATACAACCATGTACTGGTAACATTCCCTATATTTCCAATTTTAAATTTCACATTACAACCAACTTGCAAGATTTTAGCTTGGAAAACTCTTTCTCACACACACTTTGGATTAATCTTCTCCAAGTCACACCAGAGTCAAATAATCTCTCATCAGACGTATCTTCTCTAACTACTTTTCCAGCCACAAAATCACCAAAAAATTCATAATCTGAAACAAATTCACCACTTTGTCTCATAGCTTCAACAAATAACTCATCCAGAACAACCAACACTTGTTTCAATTCATTTACCTTTTCTAGTGGCAATAATAGATCAATGCACCCCTGAATTTCGAAACTAAAACAACCTATAAAACTGAAGTTACTTTCCTTTGACAATTTGTTTTTTAGCTCTTCCTCATTACTAATCAATATTACCTTGTTACCATCCCATGAGATGATCTTGTGCAAAGACAAATAAAACATAGACATGTTTTGATCTGGAAAACTCATCTCCCTATCCATACACAACCCTCTTCTCTCCTCATTGAGCCTCATCCATACATCAACTTTGTCTTCACCTCTTTCTGATCGAAACAATGCAAATGAATCACTACCGCTGATAGCTTGTGAATCACCATTGACCATACTCTGTGAATCCTTAAATTTACATGGAATTGGCCAATTTAGACTATGTGTGGGATCTTGAACAATAATTCTACCCACGGGTTGTGAATTTTGCTTAGAGATTAATGGTGAGCATGGCAGATATGACATTGACCGCTTATTCCAGGCAACAACCCTCTTCTTCGAATTGTCATACTCATAATAATTTGTAGAAATATGGGGCACAATAATATCGATAGTCTCCTTGTTAAAACCAACAGATGTTATCATAGATGGGGCATGCATATCCGCATTTCGGAAATGATAAGCTAAATTTGGATACGACATACAAGCATCTCGAGAGGTAGCAATGTAATTTGGAGAATAAACATAAGAAGAAATTGGGGGTGGTAGAGTGGCTTCCTCTGCATCCTTCCCAAACACCACAGACTTGCCTAGATGGATATGGGAGACGCTGCGTGTTGCACCCAATGAATCGTCTACGACTCACACCTCAGCCTTCTGCCTTGCCCGTTTCTATTTCTTGGAATTGCACATGCACATGTTCGAACTTATGACTTTTGGAATCCGAGATGCTTTTTGTGGCACAACTTCCAATTTCCTCTTGTCTCGGTCTTTCTCAACCAATATTTCTTCCTTAGCAGCCCCTGTTTTAACTCGAGCTTCCTACAGAGTAGAATTCTCCCCATCTCTAGATGCAAACTCCTCAGTGTATTGGGCCTATGTCGGTGGTTTCATTATTTCTACCAGACTCAAAATCTCCTCTCTTGCGACATTATCATTGCCCTGCGTGTGCTGCTGAGACTCTGTAATAGGCGTATCTCTTCTCTGTTCCACATAATTATTGAAATGCCCATCATCGGTTGCCTTGTACATGATCTTCCAACTCTTTCTATGATCCTTCTTATCTCTTCGTTGTTTGCCATCCCTTGAAGAAGAATACCTGAGTTTGTTATCGTCATCATCATCATGGGAGTGCCTCTCCATCTTCTCCAAAGCCATGCCATCTACAAAGCCCTCCGAAGCCAAAATTACTCCCAGGATTCTTTGCCCTCGTACCTCACTCCAATCTGCACCCTCCTCATCCTGGGAAGCAAAATCAACAGCAGATTCAACTTGGGTCTCCAATGGCATACTTTCTTTCTCTTGAAATCTTTTGAGCTCCTCTTCTTCAACAACGACTTCTTTTCCAACATCTTTCTGCCAAGAAATTCCAACCGTAGCATCATGGGGTTCAACCTTCACCACACAAATGCCAACAACTTCCTGACCATTAACAGTTTGGTCAATACGTGCCAAAGCTGGCTCAAGAGAGGAGTAAATAAGAATCCCAACATCCTTCTCTTCAGCTAAATTCTCCTCTTCAACTGAATTCTCCTTTTTAGCTGAATTCTCATCTTTCGTCCAGCCATCTCACCAATGTACATGATGCTTGAAGCATAGAGAAACATGGAACATAAAATTACCATACAAATTCTGAATTTTACCTTCTTCTTCCTTCATCTCTGTTCAAGCCAACCACGGCTCTGATACCAATTGTTAATTATAAACGAGCAGAGAAAACATTCAACAACTAAACTAAAAAGAAAATAAACAGAAAGTAAACACAACACACAGTACGTAGTGAATTATGTTGCTCACCATAATTGGCTACATCTACCGGAAAGCAGGGAAATATTATATACTAACCGTTATTAAATACTTGGCCTATGCCCACCTATTTATACAGGCATGCAACTATCAACCAAGAGTCAAGTGAAGATGAATGATCATGTGACCGTTGGACTTCATATTCCCAACATTCTATAGTATCTATCCCATAATAGCTTAAACAAAAGGAGGAGCCAAGTATATTAGTCCGAGATTATAAGATGTAAGAGACCACCAGTCTTAAATCACACATACTAAGCAATATATTAAGCTTAGAGAATGTCAGTCAATTCTGAGTGTTTAACATTTTAAATCTAAAAGTCAAAACTTGATATGCGTGATTTGAGCCGTCCTGAAACACCATGATTTACACAAACAGATTGGTGATAGGATGATAGAATGATAGAATGTAGAGACCCTCAAGGAAATATGAGCATAGAATGATTTACACAAACAGATTGGTGATAGGATGATAGAATGATAGAATGTAGAGACCCTCAAGGAAATATGAGCATAGAATGATTTACACAAACAGATTGGTGATTGGTTATAGGATTTGCGGCCCATAGAATAGGAGAGATTTGCTCTTGCTAGACAACCCTGCACTGAGTACATTGTGTGAGATTATGATGATGTCTAGCGTAGGGGTTATGCATTACCGAGCATAGATTGTTAAGGTACGAATCATGGTTAATGGAGCTGCTTCGATCTTGAGAGAAGATAGATAATCCATAAGTATCGTTTAGGTAAATATGACTATGGATCGAGTAGGATGCCAAGGTGGTTACAATTCAATATACAGGTAAATATGCATAGATTAAAGGTGCAAGTAGTATTTATTTATCCTACAAAATGAGATCTCTGTATGCACAATGCAATCACAACTTGTTTGACCAAACCATAATGAATCAATTTTGGAAATTGTCGTTTACACGAGAGTCGTACTCAAGCCAGGAGAATAGAGGAAAGAGGCATTCACTATCAACAATATTCACAAAGAAATAGACATTCTCCATGCACATAAGGTAACAGCAACCGCAGGTCTTTTTGATAAAAAATAAAACAAAAAAGCTTCAATTATTTAGAGGAAAGCTTTTGCAGATGAAAAAAAGTTGCCTTAATATTCATATATTATATATGCCACACCTTCATAAAACTTGACTCTCTCCAATATTATTATGAAGTTACACATTTTTACTGGTTTTTCATAAAGAGTTTGCTGGACCCTGCTGTTTCATTGACGTGAGGAAATGGTGTATCCGCGGGAGGCAAAGGAACGCCTAAGAAATCACACAGAGGAGCCCATCCTTCCTTTACATTGAATACCAGTAATTTATGAGCAGGAACATAATTCTTCACAGCTTCTATATGTGCCTCAAACACACTCATAGCATACTCTCTGTCTTCGAACCTCCCACCTAAAAAATCTTCCCACAATACCAACCTAATCAGGGCTTCTACTGATGCAGACATTCCATTCTTTATTGGTTCCTTGTAAGCACGGTAAATGGTATTCTTTATACTCTCATACCATGCTTCCTTCTCACGCACAGTAAGAATTATCTTTGCCTCAGGACACCCTTCCATCAATTTGCGATACACTGTTACAGATGGGAAATCTACTGTTGCCGTGTACCCATTCAATACGCTCTTCAAATCTTTCGACTTCCCTATTCATGCCAACATTACAATTTTACTAAGTCTAGAATTTAAGGGATGGAGATTACAGTGTGATTTGTGATGGGCTTACCAGACAAAATATCGAGCCATAGATCTGTGTGATTATTCTTTAGCATTTCGCTAAAATGGTAGCAGGGAAACCCTAAGATGTTGAGCGCTTCTTTCAATGAGTATGTTCCAGTTCGGGCAATGCCTGCCCCTATCACCTTCAGATTCAGATTCTGTTTCTCTTCTGCACATTCTGTCAGTCAAATAAATTATTCCAATAAGCTTAAAACCAAATTTACAGTCTCTATATATGTAAAAGACTTATCATACCAGTAATCTTCTCCATCTCCATGAAAGCTTCAATGGGTGAACACAGATGCAGTGTGAAATGTTAGGTTGCTCTAGAAGAATATATAGAGAAGCAACGGATCGTAGGAATACTATATAATAGTTGATGAAAGACGATCTATCTACCATAATGATTTGTTGTAGTTTTATTTTTTCATGTTGGTGAAGTAAAACAAGTTCTCACACATTCTTATGTGAAGTTTGTCAACATCAGAATGCTTATTTGACCGAATGTATTAATTAATTGAACATAAAACAATATGTTGTATTTTAATTTCTTTTTTAATTAATAATTATTGTCAAAAGGTATATTTTGATGTCAAAGAGTAGGACGTTGTTGCTCCATGATGATATCATTAGATCATAACATGAGGCTTGATGACGTCATTCAATATAATAAATATAATTTGATTTTTTTAATATTTATTATCATTTGACAATTTTATTTTAATACTAACATGATTTGACATTTTTTGTTTTAATATTGATCATGATTTTGATAAATTTTATTTTAATATTTATTATGATTTTGACACTTTCTATATTAATATTAATCATGTTTTGACACTAATATTTATTGTAATGTGATAGTATTTATTATTATATAGGAATAATGTTGACTTTACACAATTTATATAAAATATTATTATAGATAAACTTATAACAATTTTATATTCATGTAAACAATACTATATTGCAACATGAGTCTTTATGACATCATTTAGAACTCTCATGAAATAATTATTATAAATTTTATTTTAATATGTAATGTATGATCAACCAATCTTGCATCAACCAAAAACATTTCCTTTTTGTTTTGTTTTCTGTTTGTAGTTTCGCTTTTCCTTTCTATATGTCCCGGTTTTGGCTCACCGGATCCTGTGGAGTTGGATTCTACTTGAAGACTTGGTCATCCTTCTTGGTTTCAAACTGCATCGCATTTAGATCACTTACCGACAAGATATTGCTACCGGTTTCCTTGACAGTTTCTTGTTACCGGTTGTTCCTTTGTTACCGGTTGTCTGAGACCTATTCTGGTGATCTATCAAAACCCATTCCGAAGCTTGCAGAGCCTTGGGTGTTGATTTCAATGTTCCTTGGTGTGTGGCCGACCTTTTCCCGCGATCTACGTTTCATCCTTTGGATTTTCGGAGTAATCTCTTGGTGGAGGTTGACCTTGTTTATTTTGCACGTTAGGTCTTGTTCTTTGGGTTTTGATTCCTTTTGGGCCGTCTGGCCGTCTGGATCCTTTGGAACAATATATATATTTGTAATCATGCTTTAGAATGTAATCAATTAAAATTCAATTAGAGTATCAGATAGATAGACTATGCCTAGAAGATAGATCTTTCAATTCAAGGTCCCGGTTGTGACCTATTCTACCAGGCCTGTGTGCCGGTATGTTGTAACTCGGTTGTTATTGGTTGACTATAATCAAATTTCATACAGTAAAACTATCTGTTCTGCATTGCCTCCATCATATCTGCGTGTTTCTGTTGTGTTTACTATTGCTGACCGGTCCGGATTGATCTCTTTGAGTCTCTCCTCATCGGTGACCGCTCCATTCCTCTATTTGTATCTCAATTCTTCTATATGCCATATTTATGTCATGTTCTCTTCTTTCATTGTGCTTGTAGTTTCATGACCTTTAGGGGATGATATCAATTCAATGCAATTATAGTGTTTGATATACATGTGTTATCATACATATGTATACTAACCCTAGAGTTAGTAGATCCCTTATGTGCTCTTTTTCTTTGCCATGTGCTCTATTTACCTTGATTTCATCCTTTCTTAGAGGCATATCATAGTGGAAACATACTTGTCTATTGAATGCATGTATGCTACCTTAAAGCCATTCCTCCCAATAAGGCCTATGCAATCACTTTAACTTGGTGGCATACACGCACACACCACCAATCAAATTTTTCCAGTCAATTTTTTCAGGGTACTTAGCAAACTATGCCTTTTTCTTTGTAGTCTTCCCCTTTTGCAGATCTCCTTGGATAAAATTATTTCATTGACTATCCTTTGTAGCATTCCCTTGGAAAATATCCTTGGATACAATCATTTCCCTTTGTATAATTTTCTAGCAAATTTCTAAGTGTACAATACTTCTCTTTTTTATCCTTAGGCTGAATCGACTACCATAACACAACTTGCTAGACTGTTTCAATTCTTCTTTGTATCACTCTTCTTTCTTTACTTGACTAATAGCATGTTAAACCTTACTAGGACAGTGTAGCCATGCTTTCTATCTCTGTTAATGTTTTCCTCCTTTTGTCTTGGTTTTAGATAATTGATAATGTCCCAAGTCACTCGGGGGCTTGGTGATCCTTATCTCTTTTACCTTGATGAAAGTTTCTTATTCTTTGATCTACTTTAGCATGAGTATGAATGCAAGTTCATACTCCTGCAAAAGTGGGGGATAAATATAGCATCCTAAATTGCATTCCTATGCAATGTATTGTTTATCTAGGCCCTATTTTAGCATTCCTATCCTTTTGTGTTTGACACACTTAAGCCAATCCTATTCCACATTTCATTCTAGCTTCTCCTTCCCATTTTGGACCTCAAGTCCCAATTTGAGACCACATTGGAGGGAGCAAGGCACCTTGGACGCTTCGCTCCCAAGATTGGGCCAATCAGGGTTTCTTGCTCAATAGTGTTTGGGCCCAAATTTAAACCACTTAACGATCAACTTGTCGGATAAGCGAGAATTATTTGCTTGTGTTGTCCTGTTTTGAGTTTTGCACCCCAAAATGTTTGAGACACAACAATATGATACCAATTTAACACCTCAAGTCCTCAAGAGTAGAAGATAAAGCATCAAGACATTGAAGATTAAGAGTAATTTGTAGATCTGTGCATTTGTGATGGCGTCCATGATCTTCTCTTCCTAAAGTCAACTACATTGAAGTCAACATCAAGCATCTCCATGAGAATTTCAACATCAAGAAGGTTTATGAAGGTATAAGCATTCCATTTTTAGTTCTAGCCTCTGTTACCTAACAAAACACTTTCAATTCAAGCTCAATTCAATTTCAAGGTTAATTCCTAAATCGGGGTTTGACTTAGGCAGATCCCTTTCTACCCAAGACCCACAAAAATAGGTACAAGACAAGTAGGTGGAGATCTACAATATGTAATTCGTCAGAGTTGAAATTTCCCGGAGCGGGCTGAGCAGGGCGCCTCAGTCCTGGGAGCAGGTAGAGTTGGGTTACCCAATCTCTTTAGTTTTGCCTGAAATTCAATTTGTAGGTCAGTTAGAGTCTTCTCTACCAGTTATTCTTCTGGAATCTATTTGTTAGTCATGAGCTAGGCAGAGAAAGAAGTTTTGATAGTATAAAGGGTTAAGAATAGCAATGAAATAAAATGATTCTTGTCGCAGTCATAAAGGATTTAAAGAAAAACCCCAAATATTTGCATGTAAAAAAGAAAAACACTTATGTGTTTTTTTATAGAAAAAGGATAATAGCATGAGAAGAAAATAGCATAAGACTACATAACACGTAGCCAATGCACATCTTCAGAGAGTCAAGCTCTAGTTCAAGAACAAACAGAGAGTGCATGTATGCCGGTTGCAAACCTTCTTCCAAAAGATAAAAAATGAAAAGAATTCAATGCTTTTAGGGTTCAATAACTCTTCTTTTCATGCCTTAGATTCAAATTAAAATGGGACTTTTGATTTATTTAAAAAAAAATCATTTACATATTGTTAGGGACCTATGCTTTTTTCAGAACCCCATGCCAAGCAAATGATTCTATAAAAATAAAGATTTTAAAGAATGCTTTATTTCTTTTTTTATTGTTTATGCCTTTTAATATAACTTTATTAAAAAAAAACAATTGTATTTATTGTTTTTTAATAAAGTTATATTAAATTTCTTTTTATTAATAACTTAATATTACTTTATTTAAACAATTGTATTAATTGTTTTAAATAAAGAGATGTTAAGATTATTTCAAAAAAGGCAAAACATTAAAAGAAATGAATTGTCCATGTGGGAAAAGCAGGTTGGAAGGAAACTTTTTAATACGGATGTAATAAGAGTTTTCTTTTGATTTTTAATTAATTGAAGACCTATTTTCGAGTTCACTTAAGTCAAGTAAAACATTGGGTAGAGTTTGGGAGCATGACTGCATGAAATACTCCATTTTTGCTTCCTCTTTTTTTAGGGTTTTTATTTCTACTTAGGAGAAGCATATTTTTGTTTTCTCTCACATTCAATTAGTTGTGAGTTTCTCTTTTTGAGCTCATTTTTTCCATGCCTTTATGATATTATAAAGAAAAAGGGGTCTGTCATTTTCCTTAGTTCTTGATTTTTATCTTTTTGCTCTCGGTAGTGAGATATTTTTTGTAACTCAATTGTCTGAGTTTGTAACAACAACACTCTTACAATTTTCAATAAAATAGCAGATTCCTTCTTGATACTTCTTGTGTTATTTGATGAATGAATGATCTGTTGATTTTCTGTGATTTATATCCTCTAATTTGTCTCATTAAATCAACATTTTGTGTAAGGAGATATATAGTGGTTACAGGTTTTAGATTGTGTTAGTTGTTTTTATAGCTTGTAGTTGTGAAAACCTATTGTTTTCCTTCAAGAAAATGTTAAAATCAACCTCTAGGAAATATTTATGCATCACATGTTCAGTTCCGATTAATTAAGAAAAACAGGTTTTCAAGACCCGAAACCTTTAACAAAGGAGATTAAGATAAGATAATAAAAAGTCTAGAGCTTATAAACCGCTTACAAAACGACTGGCAAAAAAACCAGCAAAGCAAAAAGCCAGCTAAAGATAAAAGCAACAAAGAAACAAGGAAAGCACTACACAGCTATAATCTTTAGCATGTCCTCCGCCTTTTTCACCAATTGGTCATAGGTGGCCCCAACAACTTTGAGATCTTCTAGGTCCTTGTTAGGTTTCTTTTCTTTCTTTTTGCCTCTGGTTCGGGTTCTGGGTCCTTGAGTGTCCCCTGTGCCTTTAGTGTCCGGGTCAATATCCAGGGTCTCCTTCTCTTTGTCCAGTTTGCTGATGAGAGTATTAGTGTTGCTAGCAGAAATCTTCAGGATGCTTAAACTCTATTCAACAATACTCTTTAGGCACTCCTCAATTTTGCTGACTTTACTGGGGGTACCCGAGATAATTTGATCATTAGCGTTAACAAGATTTTTCCTTTCTAGTAGATCTTTCTCTATTTTCTCAAATCTAGGATTGAAGGAGTCTCTTATGTTTTCAGATTTTGCAATGGTATTTTTCAGGTCCTCAATGTAATCAGCCATAGTCTTCCATTCCCCAGTGTTGATGGTTTCCAAAATCTGAATTCTGTTGCTGAGTTTTTTGTTGTCGTCCACAACTTTCTTGTAACCAGTTATAAGCCACTCCATAGTGTCCATGAAACTTTGCATACCCTCTGGAGGAGGGTTAGGGGGAGGATCAACCTTACCAGGGATATCCTGTTCCTTTTTTGGGGTGTCCTGAATAGCAGTTGCATCTTCAACCCTAAGAGCCTCGCCCATGGTCACCTTCTCCAGGTTCTGTTCGGCTTTCGAGGTCCTTTCCTACTTATAAACCTCCAGCTCCTTTACATTCTCCTCCTTCCTCTTGTGCTTATTTCTAGTCTGGGTGTGAAATTTAGTTTTCTTTTTCAGCGAACCTTGAGGGTTCTCCTTCTCTAAGTCTTCAGAGACCTCCTCCTCCGAGGAAGGGCTAATCTGGAGGATTCTGCCTTTAGGTTTTTTACCCTTAGAGGAAGAAGGTCTTTTTTTAATGTATTTCATCTTCTTTCCAATTTCATAATCCGATACATCTAAGCTCTCCTCAGAATCACTCAATGGGTCACTATCAGACTCCTCATCCACTGAAAAGGCAGAGTCAGACCCATCCTCCTCAGACTCTATAGAGGGCTGCAGGCGGGCTATTTGATTGGCCTTGAGATGGTCGTAAATAAAGACCATTAAGCCTTGATGCATGGCAGTGTCCCCCATAGGGTTCTCTTTGTAGGCCTTAATAGTGGCATTCATCGAGCATAGCAAAAAATAAGGAAAATTAACCTTCTCATCATGCCTAAAATGATTCAACAAGATGAAATGGTAGCCATAAAATTTTGTAAACCTACCATCTAATGTAATGTAGCGCATTAAAACAAAGAGGACCTCCCACCAGGGTTTAACAAAAGCCTAGGGGGGTAGTAAGTTTTACTTAACTTCACCAGGCATTTTTTCTCCTTCTCGGCTTTCAGATATCTGTCAATGGCCTCCTTACTAAATTTTTTGTCTCTATAGAAGTTGCATCCTTCCCTTTTGAGGCCCGTGGCTTGGGCAATAAATTCTTCATCAATTTCAACAGTTTGGTCTCCCATTTTCAGCATACCCTTTCTCCAGTTTCTGTAGAAAAAATAGGTAACCGTGCCATCCCGTCTGTGGAGTCTCTCGATGAATTTTGAAAAACCACCCTTCTGTAGGATGCTCCAGACCTCCTCCTTCTGTTTCCATTCTTTGTAGCTGCTTGGTTCGTATCGCCGCCTATTACCACCCATATTTTCGCTGTTCAGAGCCGAATTTTGAAACTTGCAGAAAGTTTTAGCCAGAAAGCTTATCAGAACTATCAATTTAACCCAGAAAGTGTGGGAAGTGATGGAATAAGTATTATAATAAATGAGGTTCTCATTATTATAATAACTCGAAGTACTCCATTTAGTCCTTTTCATTATTACTCTGTCCATCAAAAATCTTTGGAGTACTTCTATATCGGTCCTTAAAAATGATTAGTCTGACATTTTCAGGGAGTCCTTGTTCTCCCATCCACGTAATCATCTCATCTTTGTTAATCGTCGTGTTGGCAGCCCAGTTAGCAGAGCCATTAGCCTCACGATAGATGTGGGATATGTAACTTTTTTTAAAAGTGCTGATAAGGTCTCTAGCGGCTTTAATGATATTGGTGATCGACCATGAGGTCTTTGAGGTCCCCTTAAGACATTTGATGATATTGTTTGAGTCCCCTTCAATCCATAAGTAGGGGCAATTCCATTTTTTAGCAAGGAGAATACCTTAGAGAGCTGCCATTGCTTCGACTTTATGGTTTGTTTGGCTCCCAATTGGGACAACAACCATTTCCTTGCAAATTACTTTATCATCTCTAAGAATAGCTCCACAACCTGTAGGGCCCGGGTTACCTTTTGCAGCACCATCAAAATTGACTTTGAACCAACCAGGAGGGGGGGTTTGCCACCTAGCTTCAAGTCTTTTATTTTGGTTGGGGTCAGAACTGTCAGCAATCTTAAAATTCCATGAGCTTAAAATATTTGATTCCAGGGGGTTGTTTGAGAAACAAGGACCCTCAATGATCCCAATATTTTCCACAATCGCCCATTGAATTTTCTGGAACACAATATCCTGATTGAGGGATAAGTCCCTGAAGATACGATTCTTTCTTTCTTTCCATAATCCCCATAGGATGTGAGGAAGAGATAGCTGCCACATAGATCTCAAAAAGGAGTTAGTCCAATGAAAATTCCAGGAGGAAAATAGTTCACTGATAGTGTTAGGAAACACCCAATCAATGCTAAAATTTTTAAGAAATCTTTCCCAAACTGAGGTAGAATAGGAACAGTGGATGGCCAGGTGGTCCATAGACTCTTCCTCCTGAAGACACAGAGCACATCTATTAGGAAAGGCAAAGCCTCTTCCCTTTAGGTTGTTTAGTGTCAAGATCTTATTTTGAAGGATGGTCCAGTAGAAAAAAATGATTTTGGGGGTCAGACCCATAATCCAAGCTTTAGACCATAAAGGATTACTAGGAGGGGTGGGGGAAAGGAAACAATACATAGAGGAACAGTTAAAATACCTTTGGGTTCATGTTTCCAAATAAGGGAGTCTTTCTCTTTATTCAACCAGACCGAAGACAGATGGATCTTGAGCTTAGAAAGGCTAGGGTGGATACTTTCAATGTTCTCCTATTTGTTACCAGAGCAATACTCTGCAACTAGACCAATACTCTGCAACTAAGGAGCCAAAAGTTCTAATACAGGAGGGAGCATGGAGGGTCCATTCATTGATTTCAGTCAAGGGTTTATCAAAAAGTCAGGGGTTCTCCTAGAATTTAATTTTCTTGCCATTTCCTACTTTCCAGATCACTCCTTTAGCAATGCTTTCTTTGCACTTAGAGGAATGATTATATATATGAGACCCATTAATATTGATTTCTGAATTGATAAAAGAAGAAACAGAGGAGGACAGAAGAGAGTAGTTACCTCGCCAGATTTTACACCATTGTGTCTGAATGGAATATTCTCTAGACCTGCTTGGACAGGAGAGATTCATTTAAGGTTCAGATTCTTCTCAGGCCCAGACCTCCTTTACTTTTCGGTCTACAAACCTGATCCCAAGCCACCAGAGACATTCTTTTCTTGTCCCCAACCCCAGACCATAGGAATTTTCTTTGAATTTTCTCAATTGCATCAACATACTTAACTGTAATTCTGAAAAGACTTAGGGCATAGATCAAAATACTTTGAAGAGAAGCTTTAAGTAGTTGGAGCTTTTCAGCCTGACTTAAAAGGGCTCCTTTCCAACTAGCTAGTTTTTTATGAAATTTATCAACTAGAGAGCTCCAAAAAGGATCAGGAGGTGCAATGCCTATAGGGAGGCCAAGGTAGGTTGCAGGAAGATCAACAATCCTACAATCCAGGA
The DNA here is from genome assembly GCF_030272615.1 of Cryptomeria japonica. Classification (NCBI taxonomy): domain Eukaryota; kingdom Viridiplantae; phylum Streptophyta; class Pinopsida; order Cupressales; family Cupressaceae; genus Cryptomeria; species Cryptomeria japonica. The sequence continues at coordinate 41,130,124 of NC_081410.1, read as the reverse complement.
TTCTACTAATTCTTTGTTGTCTTTTCATAGGAGTATTGATGAAAAAAACTTCACTTTTGACCCAATTAATAAGCTGACCATAAGTTGAGGAAAACTTACAAAGGGTACTCTTCAGGATTTTAGCTTCAGAGATACTAGATTCTCCCATGATAATAGTATCATCCACAAACTGTTGGTGGGAGCAAATGAGGTCAGCAGAGGAAGGTTGGAGTCCCTTAAAGGAACCTTGCATAACCATTTTTTCCATTGACCTTCCAAAACATTCTGCCATAATGATGAAGAGGATGGGGGAAATGGGATCTCCTTGTCTTAAACCTCTGGAAGCTTGAAAAAAGGGGGAAGGAGAACCATTGACAAGAACAAAAAAAGAGGCAGAGGTGATAAGATGACTGAAGAGGTTGATAACTCTAGAGGAGAAACCATAAGCCATAAGAACCTTCACAAGGAAAGGCCAGTCAACCCTGTCATAGGCCTTGGAGAGATCAAGCTTGAAGATGAGACCCTGCTTCTTAGCTCTAACAAGAGAATGAATGTGCTCATGGGCAGTTATAATAGAGTCAAGGATTTGTCTTCCAGAGACAAAACCATTTTGCTGATGGTTAATCAAAACAGGAAGGACAAATGAAATTTTGGTAGTAAGAACCTTGGAGATAATCTTATAAAAAGAATTGCAAAGACAGATAGGTCTAAAGTTGTCCATAGAGTCTGCACCTTGGGTTTTGGGGATAAGAGAAATGAAAGTAGCATTGATTTCTTTCAATAGTTTTCTAGCCCCAAAAAATTCCTTGACCCCATTGGAGACATCTTTCCCGACAATATCCCAGAAATCTTGGAAAAAGAACACGAGGAAACCATCTGGGCCAGGTGCTTTGTTACCTTCAAAAGAAAAAACAACATTTTTGATTTCCAGGGACGAAGGAATGGAAGAGAGGGAGACATTAATTTGATCATCAATGAGACAAGGGATGTTATGAAGGAAAGAAGATTAAGCTTCAACATCCAACCTGTGATCCATCTTGAGCAGTTCCGAGAAATACCTTTTGGTTTCATTCCTTATTTCTTCCTCCTTGACCAACTCCCCATTATCCACAACAAGTTTGGTTATCCTATTAGCTGCTTTATGCTTGATCATCGACATATGAAATAATATTGTATTCCTATCTCCTTCCTTAAGCAAAATGCATCTTGATCTCTGCTTCCAGAAAGTTTCCTCTTTAGAAATGATTTCATGGTAATTTTTAAGAATCTCATTTTCATCAGCAATGGACACAATGCTGAAACCATCCTTCTAAATTTGGGTCTATATTTTTTTAAGATCTTCTTGGACATTACCTTTATCCTCAAAGATATTCCCAAAACTGGATTTATTCCAGGGTCTTATGTTATCCTTCACACTTTTAAGCTTCTTAACAACTCTGTACATAACAGTTACCTCAACTTGGATATTCCACCATTTTTGAATATTACTTTTGATATCTGGATGCAGGGTCCACATTTTTTCAAATCTGAAGGGAAAGTGTCTCCTTCTATTAATTGAGTCAGCAATGAAAGTGATAGGAAAATGATCTGACCGAACCCGAATGTGGGCCGACAGAGAACATAAATAATGACTGTACTAGTCATCAGAAATGAGAGTCCTGTCAAGACGAACTTGGATAAGATCATTACCAGTTCTCCTGTTAGTCCAAGTGTAATTGCATCCCTGTATTTCCAAATCATTGAGAGCCTGAGTATTAATAAAGTCCATCAGGGCCAACCTACTTTCCAATTGAGAAGGGCTTCCTCCAAATTTTTCCTCCTCTCTCAAAGGAGTATTGAAGTCTCCCATGACCAGCCAGCTAAGATTTCTGAAACTGTCCCTAGCTTCTATAAGTTTCTTTCAGAATGAATTTCTAGCTTTAGGAGCATAAATGTTAGTGAGGACCCAAGAGGTACCATCTTTTAAGTGCTCAAATTTAATACAAGAGAAGTTATTTTCCTGAATAAGAACATGGCCTTTGATAGTATTAAGGTTCCAGATGGTAGCTATGCCTCCTGAGGCACCTTCCGAGCTACCATCACTGACATTGCCATTTTTGAAAAACTTCAGAGATTCAACTTTTTCTCTACTCATTTTAGTTTCTTGAACTAGAAAAACATCAGGTTTACTATCCCTTATCATATTCCTAATGATATCATGTTTATGGGGATTATTGAGTCCCCTAATATTCCAAGAGATAATCTACATAGTTACTTCCCAATTCCTAACTCAAGGGTCTTCTGAGTCCCATCTGCAATGTTCTTACTGGCCTCCTTGTCTCTCACTTTATGGTTAGAGGATCGACCTGGGGAAGAGGAGATATACCCAACATCAACTTGAGCTATTATGCTGGATTTCCTTAGATGAGAAGCCGAGGGAGTGGTTCCTTTCTTGTTCCTATATTTTGGTATTTTCCACTCAGCATCTGTCTCAGGAGCCACTCCCGGGTTACTGAGGATTTTAGAAATTTCATTTTCACTACCCCAGTTAGGGATGCTGGAAGCATTTGAATCACTGTTAACTTTTTTTGAGTTCTGGTCTGAGTCCGAAAGGTTCATACCCAATATTGCATATTTTTGGGCTTCTTGCATTTCAGAGCTTGTCATGAGCAATGAAGAATCAATCTTTTCTTCTTGGGATCCAGAAATCTCCCCTTCCTTAGGCTGGTCATCTTTCTCTTGCTATTCCTTTCCCGCATAAGTGTCAGCTACCACTTCAGCTATGTCATTTGAAGATTTAGTCTGATCTTTCCATTCCTCTGTTCGAGTTGATACAAAGGTGTTGACTTTGGTAGAATCATTTCTCACTACTTCTTGGGTTGAGGGACTAGAGACAAAAGTTGAGGACACTTCCTTATTCTTCCCCAATGGATCAAAGTGATTATAGTCTTCTTCCTTATTCTCTGAGTTTCTAACTTGCCATACCATTTTTTTTGGAACCTTTTGATTTTCAGTCTTGGGTTTTGACTGCTTGAGATCAACTTTCGGCTTTATTGGACATGATTTTGCCCAGTGACCTACTTTTTTACAGTGGAAGCAAGCAAAGGGGATAGATTCATATTCAATTTGTTGTTTCCATATTCCCAACTTTGACACTAGATCTATCTGTTCTGGCATATCTGCGTCATGTGCTATCCCTACACAATACCTAACATGAGTTAGTCTCCTTTTTGAAGCTATGACTGGGTCTATAGAGAGAAGTTCACCAAAGGAGCTTGCTATTCCTGAGAAGATGCATTCTGCCCAATATTTGAGAGGCAAACCTGGTAAATTTACCTAAACTGGGACTTGTACCAAAAGAGAGTCGTTCATATTCAAGTTTAGATGCCATTTTCGAAGAACCAAAGTTGTCTTTCCTACCATCCAGGGACTCCCACATAGTATCCTTAATTTATCTTCTTCACATGAAAAAGTAAAAGATAGGAGTTCTTTAGGTAAAGCCGAGATTTCAACATTACCCTTTAGGACCCATTTTCATTTGATATAAGCCCTAACCAATTCGATATTAGGGCGCGAACTCATAAATTTGCCTACCAAGGAATTTGACATACTATTTATATTATGGTCCAGAACTAGATTAGGAATAGAGATAGCAAACTTTCCACCAGAAGGATCATAAATATTCTTGACAGGAGGTAAAGAGGATTTACCAGATGGTTTGGTTCCAAAAAGGGAAGACCATTTTTTTTTTCTATTCCGCTCTCCAAGGACTCATCACGTGGGATGGGCCCCCCGCTGGACCCTGTTGTCATATGTGCAAGAGTATGATGACATGATGATATTGTATGTTGTCATTGATGTCAATATGCTGAGAAGTGAACCAGTATATTGAAGATAAGCAACTGGCAAAGAGAATCGGTGTGGTGGTGTACACCAGTATATGTGTATTCAGTGAAGCGGTATGCTTATCCAAGTGAAGCGGTATGCTTATCCAAGTGAACCGGTATGATGTTGTGAACCAGATCCGGTATGTCAGAATGAGAACCGGTACATGGAATGTGGTAGGACTACCGGTTGGTAGTCTTAGCTTCAGTGTTTCCGGTTGAAGTGGTCCAAGCCTGTGTGATTCAACCGATGACATTGTGTGATGAGTTAGCATTGTAATGGAGATAAGATCATGTTGCCACATCAGCCTCGTGCACGTGAAAGATCTTGAATGAAGGAGATTGATCCTATCTACCTTGAGAATGTGCGAAGTCTTTGCAAATAGTGGAGAACACGTGATGGGTTATCGTCTCCATGAAGCGGTGAAGAACGAATGATGGAGAATGTCTTGAGATCTGTTCAAGACCGTTGTATTCAAATGCAAAGTGCTCAATGGTCAAGATTGAACCTATCAATTGCTTAACCTAAGTGTTTAGGGTTTAGGGTTTATGATGCCAACCTATCTATGTTCTATAAGGTCGATGTTGTGTTTCATGTTTAGGTTGTTGGTAAATGTTGTGTGTGTATCTAAGTGCAGAGATACTCGATTCTTGCCAAACCAGATAAGAGGATTGATGCCTGCATAGTGTGTGAAGAAGGAAGGAACTAAAGCGGATCTACATTGGCATTGAGTGCTATTACCAGATCATTGTAATACTTGTTGATCTTTAACTACTTCAACAGTTGGAAAATCCCTTAAATGGGTAGCTTTAACCAGCTTGCTGTAAATCCTTTAACAGGGTGACTCAAAGCCATTGAGTTCATAAAATCCTCTAACAAGGTTTAACCCTTAATGGGGTGATCCCTAATAGGATCGGTTCCTAACAGAACTTGTTGTAACAATCTTCAACTGGACTAGGCTCCTAATAGAGCGGACTTCTAAAGAGTTCAAAAATAGCTTGTGGGAATTCACCCCCCTCTCAGTACCGGTTTGGTACTCACCGTTCATCATTGAGTTATCAATTGGTATCAGAGCATCTTCCAGGTCCTTTGTATTGTAAGCTTAAGCACTTGAGGCAAAGATCCAAAGTTTAACAGAGATAACTTTAAAATATGGAAGGACAGAATGAAGATATACATCAGAAGCATGGGTGCTCAACATTGGAGCTATGTTGAGAACGTTTATGTTATCCCTACCGGTACTCTCACCGATGACCAAAAGAGAGAGATTCAAGAGAATGGGCAAGTCATGGAAACCCTAATCAATAGCTTATCTGACATTGAGTTTATTGATGTCCAGGATAAAGACAATCCCAAAGAAGTATGGGATACTCTTGAGAATATCTATGGCGGTGATGAGCATGTAAAACAAGCTAAGGAAGAAAGCCTTAGAGGGAGGTTTGAAGACATGCAGATGGTTGAAGGTGAGACCATTCAACAATATGGAATAATAATCAAAACTGTTGTTGGAGATATCAAGAGTGCAGGTGGTAAAATGGAAGATTCCATTGTTGTTAGCAAAGTTTTGAGATCCTTATTACCGGTCTATGCAATAAGGGTTGATGCTATTCAGGAGTTGAGATCAATAGACAAGACTAAGGTATCCCTAGACTCCATCATTGCAAAATTAACAGCCTATGAGCGAAATAGTTTTGATGGTAGTGTTTAGAAGACTGAATCAACTTTTAGAGCATCTGCTGCACCATCTAGAAAACGAAAAGAAGCAAGCACTAGCGGTGAACCAAGACAAAGCAGAGAAATGGATGATGAGGAGATTCCGATGGAATTTGAAGCTCTTCTTACCAAGACACTTCCTAAGGGAGCCAGAAAATACAGAGGTAAGCTTCCTTTGAAATGCTCCTCTTGTAACTGGATAGGACACATCGCTATAAACTGTCCTAATGGTGGTAGCAAGGACAAACCAGAAAGGTTCAAGAAATTCAAAGGAGGAAACCAGAGAAACTATTTTGTAGCAGTTGATGAAGGTGTCACAGATGAGGAATCAAAAGATGAAGAAAATGAAGATATTGTGTTTGTTGTAGTCAAGGAGGATGTGTCAGACAAGAAGGCTCTTGTCTCCTGCTTGGATAATTCCAATGAGTGGATTATTGACAGTGGTTGCTCTCACCATATGACTGGTGACTGGAGTAAGTTTATATCCCTGGAAGAGTATGATGGTGGCGTGGTTCATTTTGGTAATGATGCACCATGTATGGTCAAAGGCAGAGGGTCCATCTCTCTTAATGGAAAGAGCAGTGCTGACAATGTGTATTGGGTGGAAGGTCTCAGACACAATCTATTGAGTGTTGCCCAGCTGAATGATAGTGGACTCACTCTAGAATTCAAAAATGGAGTCCGCAAAATCAAAGGAAACAATGGTGAATTGATGGCCACCGGTATGCAGACCAAAGGTAACTTATTTCAGCTGAATGCAAATATAAGTACATGTCTTATGGCTAAGTTTGATGATAGCTAGATATGGCATAGGAGACTCTGCCATGTAAACTTTGATAAAATTGTGAAGGCCAGTAAGACCAAGGCAATTAGAGGATTACCTGTGCTGAGCAAACCGGAAAATCCTTTGTGCAGAGAGTGTCAACTGGGGAAAATGTCTTCCTCAACCTTCAAAGGTAAATCTTTCACTGCTGACAATTTACTTGATCTTGTGCATACTGATTTGTGTGGTCCTATGAAAACTAGGAGTGTGCAGGGAGATAGGTATTTTATGATTCTAACAGATGATTGCTCAAGAATGATGTGGGTCACATTCTTGAAGGACAAATCTGAAGGTTTTGGAAAGTTCAAAGCTTTTAGAGCACTGGTAGAAAAGGAAAGTGGTAGAAGAATCAAATGCCTTAGAACTGATCAAGGAGGGGAATTCACTTCTGGTGAATTCAACAAATATTGTGAAGAGAATGGAATCAAGAGGCAAATGTCTACCCCTCAGACTCCATAGTAGAATGGCCTAGTTGAGAGAAACAACCGGATTGTGGTTGAAGCGGCTAGAACTATGTTGATCCAAGGAAAGGTCGCTCACACCTTTTGGAGAGAAGCAGTGAGCACTGTAGTCTACACTATGAACTGGGTACTCATCAAAAAGGGAAAGGATAAGACTCCTTATGAGTACTGGACCGGTAAGACACTAGTGGTAAGCTACTTTAGAGTGTTTGGTAGCAAATGTTATATCAAGAGGAGTGAACATCAGAGCAAGTTCAATGCAAAATATGATGAGGGAATATTCCTAGGATATTCCACCAAGAGTAAAGCTCTCAAATGCTTCAACAATAGGACTCAGAGAATTGTTGAAAGCATCAATGTTAGGGTTGATGAAAACTCTGAGAAATTAGAGGAAACTGACAGAGAGCATGCAGGAGATGAACCGGTAGTAACCTTCTGGGAATCGGTTCCCAGTACTAGTAATTGTGCTCCTGCACCGGTGGATGCTGATGCTGATGAAGATGAGGATGAAGAAGAAAAGCAAGAGGAATCTATTAAGAACATACCTAGGTATGTCAAACTCAATCATGATCCAAAATAAATCATAGGAGACAAGGATGCAGGAATCCTTACAAGAAGAAAGGTCAGAGAAAACTCATGTATGATCTCTGAATTTGAGCCTAAATCATTCAAAGAGGCACATAAAGATGAAGATTGGATCAAGGCAATGGAAGAGGAACTTGATCAGATAGAAAAGAATTGTACATGGTCCTTGGTACCCAGAACGAAGCATAAAAATGTCATTGGTACCAAATGGGTTTTTAGAAATAAGCTAAATGAAGATGGGACAGTGAAAAGAAACAAAGCCAGACTGGTGTGTAAGGGGTATGCTCAAGAAGAAGGAGAAGACTATGGAGAAACCTTTTCTCTAGTAGCCACATTGGAAGGAGTTCGTATGCTTCTTGCATATGCAGCTTTTAAAGGATTCAAGGTATACCAAATGGATGTAAAATCTGCATTCCTAAATGGAATACTTGAAGAGGAGGTGTATATAGAGCAACCAGATGGGTTTTCCCTATCAGAAGATAGTGACATGGTGTGTAGGCTACATAAAGCCTTGTATGGACTAAAGCAGGCACCTAGAGCATGGTATGAATGCTTTCACTCCCATCTTGTGAAGATTTGATTTCAAAGAACAAGTGAAGATAGCAATATCTACTTGAAATCAGAAGGAGATCAGATTCTGATATGTGAAGTATTTGTTGATGACATAATCTTTGGTGGAGATGACAAGATGAGACATGACTTTGCAGATGAGATGAAAAAGGAGTTTGAAATGTCGCTCATAGGGGAAATTAAGTTCTTCATTGGACTGCAGATTCAACAAATGAAAAATGGAATCTTTATTACTCAGTCCAAGTATGTCAAAGAGATGTTGAAGACCTTTGGCATGGAAGACAGTAAACCGGTTGGTACACCAATGGTGACCAGTTGTAAGCTATTAAAAGAGGATGACTTGGCATTGGTAAATGAGAAGGATTACCGATCAACGATTGGTAAGCTGCATTATGTAGTGCATAGCACACCAGACATTGCACATGCAGTGGGTATTACCGCTTGGTTTCAACAAAGCCCAAGAGAATCCCACTTGGTAGCAGTCAAGCGGATTCTTAGATATCTGAAGGGAACTATTGACTATGGGTTATGGTATCCATACAATAATGATTTCAACCTGAAAGTGTTCACAGATGCTGATTGGGCTGGTAATGTAGATGACTGGAAGAGCACAACCGGTGGTGCATTCTTTCTTGGTGGTAGACTGGTCTCGTGGATGAGTAAAAAGCAGAGTTGTATCTGTCAGTCTACAACAGAAGCAGAGTATGTTGCAACTTTTATGAACTGTACCCAAACTATTTGGATGAAGCATGTATTGAATGGATTCAAAGTTCCTGTATCTGAACTAGTAAGTATATTCTATGACAATACAAGTGCAATTAAAATTTCCAAGAATCCGGTTTTACATGCTAGAACCAAGCACTTTGAACTCAAGTATTATTTCTTGAGAGAAAAGGTTCAGAACAAAGAGGTGGCATTGGAACATGTTTCCAGTAAGGAGCAGTTAGCAGACATATTCACCAAGCCTCTACCGAAGGCTACTTTTACCTATCTAAGAGGTGAGTTAGGGGTGCTGCCTCTTCAAGAGTTAATCTAAAGGTTTGTGCTCCACATCAGTCAGATCTTACTTTGCTATATCTTTTTAGGTTTGATGTGTTGAAGGATGCTACTCCTCAGGGCGAGCAGCGTAGTGGAATAAGGAAGCTTGTGCTTCCACTTTGGCATTGTTGTCAAAGGGGGAGAAGATGTGAAGTGGAAAAGATATCTACAGTATTAAGGAGAAGATGTGATATCTTTGTATATTGCCATCAATACCAAAGGGGGAGATTGTTGGCATATGTGCAAGAGTATGATGACATGATGATATTGTATGTTGTCATGGATGTCAATATGCAGAGAAGTGAACTGATATATTAAAGTTAAGCAACTGGCAAAGAGAACCGGTATGGTGGTGTAAACCTATATATGTGTATTAAGTGAAGCGGTATGCTTGTCCAAGTAAACCGGTATGATGTTGTGAACCGAAACCGGTATGTCGGAATGAGAACCGGTACATGGAATGTGGTAGGACTACCAGTTGGTTGTCTTAGCTTCAGGGTTTTCGGTTGAAGTGCTCCAAGCCTGTGTGATTCAACCGATGACATTGTGTGATGATTTAGCATTGTAATGGAGATCAGATCGTGTTGCCACATCAACCTCGTGCACGTGAAGGATCTTGCATGAAGGAGATTGATCCTATCTACCTCGGGAATGTGTGAAGTCTTTGCAAACGGTGGAGAACGCATGATGGGTTATCGCCTCCATGAAGCGGTGAAGAACGAATGATGGAGAATGTCTTGAGATTTGTTCAAGACCGTTGTATTCAAATGCAAAGTGTTCAATGGTTAGGATTGAACCGATCAATTTCTTAACCTAAGTGTTTAGGGTTTAGGGTTTATGATGCCGACCTATCTGTGTTCTATAAGGTTGATGTTGTGTTTCATGTTTAGGTTGTTGGCAAATGTTGTGTGTGTATCTAAGTGCAGAGATACATGATTCTTGCCAAACCAAATAAGAGGATTGATGCCTGCATAGTGTATGTGCAGAAGGAAGGAACTAAAGTGGATCTGCATTGGCATTGAGTGCTATTACCAAATCATTGTAATACCTGTTGATCTTTAACTACTTCAATAGTTGGAAAATCCCTTAACCGGGTAGCTTTAACCAACTTGTTGTAAATCCTTTAACAGGGTGACTCAAAGCCATTGAGTTCATAAAATCCTCTAATAGGGTTTAACCCTTAACCGGGTATTCTAGCCATCCCTTAATCGGGTGATCCCTAACAGGATCGGTTCCTAACAGAACCTGTTGTAACAACAGTCTTTAACCGGACTAGGCTCCTAGCAGAGCGAACTTCTAAAGAGTTCAAAAATAGCTTGTGGGTATTCATCCCCACCGTGGTTTTTCCCAATTGGGTTTCCCCGTGAAAAATATGTGTGTCATGTGTGATGCCTCTTTCATGTGATGCTTTGTTATTTTCTGTCAAGCGACGAATCATGTTATGCTAGTAAATTATTGTATCTTTGATGATAGATTATATGTTTATGCATAAGGATAAAGTGGAAATGAGGGAGTAGGTTGTGTGGAAAGCTAAGTGTTGCCGGTTTATGTCTTTCCCAGTAGCATTGTGTTTAACCAGTAGTAATCTGGTTCTGACCGGTGTTAGTGATTGTCAGTCAAGTTCACTATTTGCAGTCAAACCGGTTAGGGAAAAGTTTTTGTGCCTGTACTGATTCACCCCCCACCCTCTCAATACCGGTTTGGTACTCACCGTTCATCATTGAGTTATCGGACCCCTCCCCAAAAGACCAGAGGAACCCTCTTTTTTCTCTGGCAGAGTACCACCAGTCTGCAGGATTTCAATAGCCTCCGGAATGTCCAGAGGCTTATCCTTCTCCCCTATGGGGCCAACAACTTTTTTCTGGCAGCTCCCACCATTGGAACCAGAGTTCCCACCTTGCAGAGAATTTGAATTTTAAATTCTCCCATTGCCGCTTCCTACTCCTCCAAGCTCTCCCATTGCTTCCTAACTTCAAGTTATTGCATCACATGTTCAGTTGAGTTATGAAATATTAAGGGTTATTTGTTGAAGGTTTTTGTGAGTTAAATATGTTGCAGATCTTAGATAGAGAATTTGGTGCATCACCTCCCATGATAGTTTTTTTTAATTCTCGCATCCTTGTATCCTTTTTCCCATCAGGAAGTCATTTGTAGGAGATTCATCATACAGGAAGCTGGCCTATAATCCAAAGTTCTACTTTCAATATAGGCAACCCACATGCCTGAAAGTATTCCCATGTTTCACAGGCTTGTTGGGTTTAATACTTATTAGCTTCACAAGTGCAATCCTTCGTGACAATAACTAAATTAACAATTTCATTTTAACATTATTATGATTTGACTTGATTTTTATTTTAATTATTAACAATGAATTTAACAAATTTTATTTTAATATTTATCATAATTTTTTAAATTTCTATTTTAGTGTTAATGTAATTTGACAATTTTACTGTTATGTTTTTTTATAATGTGATGGTATTTACTATTATATATAAGACAATTTTTGACTTTACAAAATTAAATTAATATTACATAAATTTTCATAGACAATCTTATAATATTTATTAATATATATAAATTTTTACTTTCATATTTATTACTACTTTGTGGCTTTTATTTTTTAATAAATAAGTATTTATTAGATTACTTTAGAAAATAGCTTTATTACATTATTCAAAAAGAGATGGAACAAGATCACACCTTGCATTGATTATTCAAAAAGAGATGGAACAAGATCACACCTTGCATTGTCTAGATAATACGAAGCCTTAAAACAAAATACAAATAGAATAAAATTATGTTCAGACTATTATGCAATAAGGTATATAGAACAATTGAGAAGAGTTGGTTACAGATTAAAATTAGAGTGTTTCCCATAGATTCATCTAGAATATTCTAGCCATCAATAATTGACATCCATCTCATAATAGGAGTAAATAACCAAACTCAATTTCATGCGCTTATATCTCCTACACAATTCATTAAATTTTCATAAAATTATTGTGAAAATTGATATTGATGATGGAGATGTGTGTGTGTGTGTGTGTTTTGCCCATAATATTATATTATTTGTAGTTATTTGTGACAAAATTATTATACGGTGATTGTTATGGAGTTGGTCACTTGACACAGAGATTCAAGGAAAAATTCATAAATGGAGATTGTCGAAGGTAGCGTTTCTAAAGACCTACTTGTTCCTAATTGTCATGCTCTGTGAAGTGTACCTGTACCTGCAACCACAATGCACTCAATAAATCATTACAAGCAATGGTTAGAAAATTGAAACAATGGAAGACAAAACCATATCTAATCGACTTATTGCCTCCTAGTAAATGCGAGTATGAATTTTTCTCTCAGATCTTAGTATGCAAATTCCAGTGACTTGACTACACTTAGATGGAGGATTTGAATGCTGAAAATGCATGATCTAGCAAGAATAGCATGATTAAGCTATATGAATGATTGATTATCCTAGCATGATTAAGCTAAGATTTAAGCTAAATTGAGCATGATAACATTGCTAAGAATGATAAACTATAAGCTAGATGCCTATAATAACAATGCAAATGATAAAATCAAATTGGGACCAAATGAATGTGAATTGGCATGAATTCATAAATTGGCCATTTGTTCTCCAAAATAGGGTCTATTTATAGGATTTCCCAAGGCTAGGGGTGAGTTGGCATGAATCAATGGTTGAGATTGATCTGAAGATATCAATGGTTAAATTGGAGGAAGTTGGCAAAGGGAGTTGGATTAAAGGGAACACTTAGTGACAAGTGTCACAAAGGTTCTAGAAGATGTTGGATGAAAGGGGACAAGGTGGTAGGTAGAATGGGTTAGGTTTAGGAATGGTTAGGTTTAGGAGTGGTAGAAGTTAGGAGAATTTGAATTTAGAAATTCAAATATTTAGGAAAATGGCTAATTAGTTTCAACAACTCATGAATTTGAATTGTTTTAATTAATTAGGAGTTGGAAGAAATGATTTTGGTGGAGGGAATTAATTAATTTGAATTAATTAATTAAAGGGGTGAAATGAAATGAACCTATTTAATAAATCCTTAGATTTATTAATAAGTAGATGAATAAGAGATTTAATCAAATTTCTTAGTGAATTCAATTAAATTGGGGAGGAAAGATTAATTAAATAATTGCTTATTTAATTAATTATCTTCAGACCATTTTTAGGTGTATATATTTTGCCCCTCTTTGAAGCGAGGTGTGATGACGTGTTGATTCAAAGAATAATCTCATTTTGATGATGGTATTGATTTGATAGGATGCCCCAGCTCTTGATTGCTAAATTCCGGTATAATGATGCCCCCTCGGGAGATCAATTGAGATAATTGATCTTTGGAGTTTTTGTGAGATTGATATCCCGATAGATTTGATTTGATTTCTGCAACTTTTGTTTGATGAAAGTGCGAGTTTTTTGATTAGCTTGATTGCGTAGATCGGTAAGATTGAAAAATCTTGATTGATTTGATTCAATCTAGTTTCAGGAAGGATTCATCCCGTATAAGACATGGATGATCATAACGTTTGGTTTCAGGAAGGATTCATCCTATATAAGACATTGATGATCACGTCTGGTTTTAGGAAGGATACATCCTGTATAAGACATGAGTTGATTAGGTTTGATTGATTGATTTCATTTGGAAAGATTGATTAGATAAAGAATTGACAATTTGTTGATATCAGTTGTAGAAATTTTTGGATATGCTGATGTTGATGCATTTGAGGGAGATAGCATAAGATTTTTGCTGAGTTGACAATATCTGGAGAGATATGAGTTATTCTGATTATGTATACACTTTTGATGATACTTTGATGATTCTTGTGATAGATTTGACCTTGGATAAAAGAAGCTTTTGGGAACCATGCAAGAATGAAATGCAAGCTAGAATGCAAATGAAATGCCATGGAATGCAAAGCTACGACCGGACCAGTCACTGGATTATTTTGCGTTTTGTCATCATTGAGCTTTTGAAATGTGGGAAGTGAGTGCAAACATCGATGGTATAATTAAACCATGATGACCTGAGCACTTCTTTCCTAGATTTTGATATAGCAAGTTAACACAAGCATTGAGGTATAATTGAACCGAGATGGCCTAAGTGTTGTTTATGTAAAACAGGCAGTATTAATCATTTCAATACGCAAATTGGAAATGTCTTCAATGATATTCTGATGATCATGTCCCGAGACAAATTTGCACATATTCGTGATTAATTTTCAGACAACAGACAAGAAAAATATCATGTTTCTTCCTTGTTCCTCTAGTCAATGACATCCTGGAGTCACTCAGAAATCCTGATAGCGAAAAGCAATATAGAAAATTTGAACAATCATGTTACAATCAATCATTCAAAAAGATATTATCCACTGAAAAGTGTGTGATGTGCTTAGATTGATTTTGTGATAGCTTGATAGTTGATAGTCTGATCTTGTGTTCAATGTTGGACGTGTCTCAGTTTTCGCTCGGTAAGATTTGTCTAACTGTTTGGTCTACTTGTTTGATTAAGCTCAAAATTGATCAAAAGTTTGCCCCCAGCTAGGTGTAGAATTTTGCCCCAAGCCTAGAAACAAAGTCGTTATGATATATCCAATGATCCAAACCATGGTAAGAAGCCACCTGGGATGTCTGCGTATGTATAAAGGCTTCATGATGATCAACGTTGATGGAAAATGAATGCAAGCGGAAAAATGCATGAACTAATAGATGGAAGAGCCAGCCGACAGATAGCGCCTGTTTGCCAGGTTTTCACCATATGTTTTTATTGCACTTTTTTTGATATTTGATTTGATTTTTTATTTTTTTTTCATTTTTTTTTCCCTATTTTTGATTTTTTTCTGATTTTTCCAACATAGAACCTCTTCAGGTGCATGCTATTGATAGGTTCCTTGAGCTAATCTCCATCCTATGTTGATAGCTAATATGCTCCTGATCCAAATACTGTTGTGACCACAAACGGACCTAACCAATTTGGTTCAAATTTGCCTTTCTTTTCTCGATCTGCCTGGTTGCGTGGATTTTCTTTTAGCACTAGTTCTCCCACTTGAAAGATTCTTGGTTTAACCTTATTATTATAGCTCTGACACATTCTTTGTTGATATACCTTTAGATGATCAAAGGCATTGTGTCTGCATTCATGGATTAGTTCTAACTCTTGCAGTCTAGATACTCTTTGTTCTTCATCTGGGATGAGTCCTTTTAGTGATACATGTAGAGAGGGTATCTCTACTTCGATTGGCAATATGGCTTCTAATCCATATACAAGAGAGAAAGGTGTGGCACCTGTTGGTGTGCAGATACTGGTGCGGTAGGCCCATAGAGAAGGATTCAGTTGAATATGCCAATCTTTCCCAGCATCATTCACTGTCTTTTTAAGAATTTTCAGGATAGTTTTGTTAGATGTTTCTGCCTGCCCATTTCCTTGTGGATAATATGGTGTGGAGAATCTGTGCTAGATTTTGAACTTCTCACGTAGCTCTTGTACATCTTTATTCTTGAATGGTCACCCATTATCAGTGATAATGATCATTGGTATTCCATAGCGACAGATGATGTAATTCAAGATAAATGCAGCAATTTGTTTTCCTGTGATATTGATGAGAGGTACAACTTCAATCCATTTTGTGAAATATTCAGTAGCTACTAGGATGAATTTATGTCCATTAGATGAGGAAGGATTTATCTTTCCTACTAGATCAAGTCCCCATTGACAAAAAGGCCAAGATGCTGCTAAAGCATGTAGTTCTTGTGCTGGTGCATGGATCAAATTCCCATGGATTTGACATTGTTTGCATGTTCTTGCTATCTTAAAAGAATCTCATTCCATAGTCGGCCAATAGTAGCCCAAGCATATGAGTTTCTTCGAAAGGGTAAGACCACTTGAATGAGTGCCACAAATGCCATTATGGACTTCATGTAAAGCCTTCTCAGATTCTTCTTGTTCGAGACATCTTAAGAGAGTACCGTCTAGACCTCGTTTATACAGGGTATCTGCGACGAGAGTAAAATGAGAGGATTGGCGAATAAAATTTCTTTTTTGGTTCTTGGATAGGTCAGGAGGTAAGATATTATCTTTCAAGTATGTGTAAGTTTGGCCATAGCAGGAGGAATCGTGTCCAATGAGTTGATAGATGGTTTGGGAATCAGGACAATTATAGGCGGGATGAAACAACTCTTCAACCAGGAATTCATAATGCTCTTGATTTTCCCGTGTCTGCAATAGAGAAGCAAGTGTAGCCATGGCGTCTGCTGCTTTGTTATCATTTCTTGGAAACTGTTCAAAAGTTATTTCTACAAAGTACTTCTTGAAATCATCCACCATCTTTTTGTAAGGCATGAGTTTGTCATCTTTTGTTTGATAATCATCATTGATTTGATTGATGACAAGCCGAGAATCTCCGAAGACTTGAAGTTGTTTTATGTTCCATTCTACAGCCATTTTGATGAATAGAATGCCTGCTTCTGATTTATGTTGTATTCCTTTATTGATTCTTGCTCTTGATCCATGATGTGCTCCATTATTGATGCTTGTTCCTGATCCATGATGTGTTCCATTATTGATGCTTTCTCCTGGACTGATATTTGGGTGATGTATTGTAAGATATGGATCAAACCCTGGAACGTCTGTATATGACCAAGTAAAATTGACTTGCCATCTTTTGAATGGTTCAAAATATTTTTGCCTTGCTGGTTCTGATAAAGAGATTGTTGCTGCTGGATGTAGATCAGTTGTGCCAATGGTAGTTGCCTTTGCTGGTGCTACTATGATAGATAACTTCTCTTGATAACATTCAGGTAAAGTGTCAAATCTCCCATCTTCTGGTGCCTCAAGGAGGTTTTCACCGTTAGATACGTTCTTTATTTTTACTTTTTCTCGGTCTAATGTTGCCAAGAAATGGTTTTCAGCATTAGACCTAATATTGTTTTCTTGATTTTCAATTTTGCGACTAGGAGATTTGATATCCATTTGACTTGAAGATACGTTAGCGGAATCCCTGGTGAAAGTTGTTGCGGGTTTTATTTTATCAAGATATAAAGATATGGCATGGTCATTAGGTAAGGTATCAATAGCAGTATGTCCTTCATTTTCCCAGTCCATAGGTACAAGATAGCTTAAGGATAAAGGATCTTCAGGTTGGATAGTTTCAAAGATATTAGGAGTCATGATAGAGATATCGAGGCTTTCAGTATGTATGTCGATATCTAGAATGGTACTCTCATCAGAATGACCTCGTATAAGAAAACCCTGATCGTCCTCGGTTAAGTCCATGTCAGTCGAATGTGATTCTAATTCAAGTAGGCTAGTTCCTAACGTTTGTTCTGCATACGTGTGAACTACATTGACTACTATATCTTCTTCTTCATCTCTCTCAATTTGAAGTTTCTCTTGTTTGCTTGTCCATGATATCAAATATTCTCCATTTCCTTGGTCTTTCATCTGCATTTGTTTTTCCATGTTTGACAAAATTGATTCAAATGATTGTTCCTTAGATTGTGTGCTTGAAGGTGCTTCCTCTCTGTTATGTGAAACAATGACCTCTTGAGCTGATTTCTGATTATTACAACACTGCACTGGATTTGAGTCTGCTGGTATTGTGATTTCCTGTCCCTCGTAGGGAAATTTTAAGCATTGATTACATGCTGATGGAATAGCCTGTATATCCTTTATCCATGGTCTCCCCAAGAGTATATTGTATGGTAGGTCCAAGTCTAAAACTTGGCATACTGTTTGTTTTTGCAAGGGTCCTACTGTGATGGGTAATATCACCATTCCTTTAGATGAATGTTCTTCTTCACCAGATGTTTTGATTTTTATCCTTTTCTAGGGATCAATTACATCTTTTGAATAGCCTAGAGCACGGACAAGACTCATAGAGAAAATGTTCAAGCTAGCTCCCCCATCTATTAGGACACGTTTAACAAGTGTTCTATGAATGAGGACTTCAATTTGCAAGGAAGTTTTATGGGGAGTTTGCAATGAATTAATGCTTGGATATGAAGGAGATGAGCTTTGAATAGGATCCTCTGAAATAGGCTTGATGGCAATTTTGGATATCCCTTGGGGAACTTCAGTTTTGGATGCATTATTTGGCAAGGATGCTATGGAAGGTTCTTTCAAGCTTTCAAGAGGTGTAGGAATAGATGCCTTTGGAGAGTCAGTTTGCTTATGGATGGATGGATCATTGTTAGACATGGGTGCATGATTTTGATCTTCTTTAGCCAAATGCTTTAGGGATCTCTTTAAGAGGTGCATAAAAGAGCCACCTTTCTTTTGAGGTGTGTTTGAATCCTTGTTAGGTTTTAACATAGTTTGATTTTGATTTTGAACTTGTTTGATTGCTCTGATATGTTGGTTTGTCATGTTTTCTTCTTGTGTTTTGCTTTGGTATGTCATGTTGATATGATTTTCAACTATTTCAAATGTTTTAGCGATCTTATGTCTTTGCTCTCTTGTTAAAATGGGCATTGTGTTTGATATTGTGCTAAGATTTGATTGTCCAAAAGGTTGTTTTGGGTAAGTGATTAATAGTCAATTTCAAGGCCATAAAGTGATATGACACTAAAAGATGGTTCAAGTGTTTAAAGGTTTGCAAGTTTTTTGATCTTCGATTTTGGAGTGCAATGATGATGATTGATAAGAACCAAGTCCAGTAGGAACGATCTATCCTACGATGTGGGACAAAGTTATCTTGACCAAACGTTTCAGTTTTGTGATAAAGGATGATTGATCCTAATGAGAAACTATGTTTGAGTGGTTAGTTTATCAAAGAGGGTGATAATGCACTTTGAGATGTTTAGATCTTGAACTTGTTGGGGGTGAACAGTTTGAAAATCTTGAGGTGTTTATTTTCTAAAGTCTGATTTTGACGAGTGATAACTTGACCAAGCAAACCAAGCAGACAATTTAAGCACGAATTAACTAGATAATAGGTGTTTATGCTTACTGCAAATTGATCAGGCAGAAATGACAAAGCTGAAACCAGGCATGTAAGACACAGCTCTGGAGTGACAGATACAAAGTTTCGTATGAAAGATTATGCAGCTTAGGATGACACAAGATACAAGACAGAATGACAGACTAGTGACTTCATGTGAAAAGCAGTTTTTCGTACGACATAGAACCTTGACTCGTACGACAGAAGATCAAGCAATACGACAGATACTCTTGACTTGTACGATAAAGGATCAAAAATATGACAGAGACTTCTGACTCGTACGACGGGTAACCTGATAGAGATAACAAGTGTTTGTTTGTTTGAGTTTTTGATCACTGAATTTTGATATTTTGCTTTGGTTTTCCAGTTTTAAGTGTCTGATTTTGCAATTTAGGGATGAATACACAGAAAACACACGATGTGATAAATGACTCCAATCAAGCTAAACCCTAAGGAAGTTGGCTGAGAATGAAAACCTTTGCTTGCTGACTTAGGTACACACCCAATAGCTAATCAGAATACGGCCATTGAGTCTCATGTAATGGATTCTCAATGCCGTATTATCCGACTCCAAACGCTAATGGGGGCACGATATGGAAAGTGTCTTGGGAGAGTTACTATCTCTCTTGCACAAAGATTATCACCCTTTCGGAGGTGAATCGGGTAGCTTCTATTTTAACTGGCAATAGTAAGGGATCTATTCGGCACGTCGAGGTATAAACTCAATTAAGAGGTCTCCCAGCCTTGAAAACCAAGGTTTGATATACCCGAAGGTATGGAGGAGAGCTATTCCCAAGCACTGCTGTTGCTTTGATTTTCATCAAAAACACATTTATTTTATAGTGGGTTGGATTACTTGGCGTTAGCCGTTCCGACTTAGGTCGTTCCCCTCTCACCGGCCTTAATGGCTAAGAGTTAATAACTCCTCGGGAGGGCAGACCTACTAAAGAGATGCACTAATGAAAGCAAAAAGATGAGTCTAGCTTTTTTATCACCTAAGAAAGGTGAGAGCATACTCGCCTATCATCAAAGACACATAAGATATGATAGTTCATTTCTTTAAGCCCAAATTGAAATGTGCCTAAAAATCTTAAAGAATACACAAAGTTTTTTTTTGCCGAATCCTTAGGCAACCTGCAAAATAGATCCATTAGTAGTCATGATTGTGTTTTGAATTTATCTTTGACAAGCGTATCTTTGACAAGCGTCCTGCAAAACTCGTTAGGCTGCCAAAAAAATCTCATAAACCAGTCAGGGTTAGTGTTATAAAATCTCATATTAGAATCAGAAAACCCTAACTTGCAATTTATCAAAAATCACAGATGCAGAGACTCGTACGACATGATATGAAGCTTAGAACGACAAAATTCACAAGACCATATGAAAAATCAGAAATTTCATTTAAAAAGCAGTATTTCGTACGACAGAAGATTCTGTATAGTACTACAAAAGATGCTGTGTAGTACGACAAATGATTCTGTGTAGTACTATAAAAGATTCTATGTAGTACTATAAAAGATTATGTGTAGTACGACAAAAGATCTTGTGTAGTACTACAAAAGATTCTGTGTAGTACTATAAAAGATTTTGTGTAGTACGACAAAAGATCCTGTGTAGTACGACAAAAGATTAGGTGTAGTACTACAAAATATTCTGTGTAGTACGACAAAAGATTAGGTGTAGTACTACAAAAGATTCTGTGTAGTACGACACAGGAATGAGCTAGCATGAATTAGGAAATACTAAGGCAGAAATTCATACGAAAAGGATTTATACCTCATACGACAAGGAAAATGGGCTCGTACGAGTCAGGATGAGGTGTCGTCCGAGACTAAAAGGAAGTTTGTACGAGCCAGAAAGGCAACTCGTATGATAATCTGATTCTAATCCGGCAGAGATGAAGTTTCAGGAAGCTTGGGAGGCTGAAAATGATGATTTCGACCCCACGGTGGGTGCCAAAATGTTGTGCTCTGTGAAGTGTACCTGTACCTGCAACCACAATGCACTCAATAAATCATTACAAGCAATGGTTAGAAAATTAAAACAATGGAAGACAAAACCATAGCTAATCGACTTATTGCCTCCTAGTAAATGCGAGTATGAATTTTGCTCTCAGATCTTAGTATGCAAATTCCAGTGACTTGACTACACTTAGATGGAGGATTTGAATGTTGAAAATGCATGATCTAGCAAGAATAGCATGATTAAGCTATATGAATGATTGATTATCCTAGCATGATTAAGCTAAGATTTAAGATAAATTGAGCATGATAACATTGCTAAGAATGATAAACTATAAGCTAGATGCCTATAATAACAATGCAAATGATGAAATCAAATTGGGACCAAATGAACGTGAATTGGCATGAATTCATAAATTGGCCATTTGTTCTCCAAAATAGGGTCTATTTATAGGATTTCCCAAGGCTAGGGGTGAGTTGGCATGAATCAACAGTTGAGATTGATCTGAAGATATCAATGGTTAAATCGGAGGAAGTTGGCAAAGGGAGTTGGATTAAAGGGAACACTTAGTGACAAGTGTCACAAAGGTTCTAGAAGATGTTGGATGAAAGGGGACAAGGTGGTAGATAGAATGGGTTAGGTTTAGGAATGGTTAGGTTTAGGAGTGGTAGAAGTTAGGAGAATTTGAATTTAGAAATTCAAATATTTAGGAAAATGGCTAATTAGTTTCAACAACTCATGAATTTGAATTGTTTTAATTAATTAGGAGTTGAAAGAAATGATTTTGGTGGAGGGAATTAATTAATTAAAGGGGTGAAATGAAATGAACCTATTTAATAAATCCTTAGATTTATTAATAAGTAGATGAATAAGAGATTTAATCAAATTGCTTAGTGAATTCAATTAAATTGGGGAGGAGAGATTAATTAAATAATTACTTATTTAATTAATTATCTTCAAACCATTTTTAGGTGTATACACTAATAAATATATTCCTTGTACCTATAAAGGGGAAAATTTGATTTGGTAATTTGCAACATAGAAAGAGAAAACACCAAATCAATTTTCGCTTTGGGGAAGCATGCCTTTACATTCAAAAGAGGGGATGAATCCACTAGATTCAATCACAAATCAGATAAGGACTGAATAAATGGATTGATAGATTATGATGAGTTTTTCCCTCTTTTGTAAGTTGAAATGCTGATTTAGGGTAAAGTGCTGAAATTGAAGACAAATTTGAGAAAATACTAAGCTACATGTTCAAGATTTTTTCGTGCACTTGGATTTGAGAAATATAAGCTGATTCAGATCCGCCCTGTGAAAATGCCTCGAAAAAGCAAGGACTGTGATGCAGCCTCTTGGTCCTCTGAATTTTCCACACATCAAAAAGGGTTGTCTGTCTCCGTCTCTTAAGCTTATTTCCAAAATTACAAAAACACACCTATTTCCTGCACACAAAAAGCAAGGGAAATAGGTTGGGAATAGGGGCTTGCCTTTGGTCAAACCCCAGTTTTGGAATTAAACATGAAATTGAGATAAATGTGATTGAAATGACTGAAAGCAAATGTTCTCCTTTTGAGGGAGATGCTAAATTATGTCTGAAAATGAAATGATTGTACCTCATTGTGAAGTTTTGCTTGCCTCCACATGGAATTTGGGTTTCATGAAATAGGATATTGATCTTCACTTCAATGATTGAATCTTGACTTTACTGTTGCTCCAAGGCTTGAAGGAAAAATGAAAATGCTCAATTGCTCTTGAATGCTTGATCTCTTGTGTGCTTGATACTTGCTCATGTGATTGATAGATATGTTTGATAGATTGTAGATTTTCAAATGAGAGAGGAAATCCTCTTTATATACTTTCTTATTAGGTTAATTGACTAATATTATGACACGAGTCGACACACGGAGAGAAATACTGCTCAAATTTGAAATGGGAAACAGGGTTTAGAGAGATCCCATTTTAGGGAGGACCATAGTGCCACACCCTGGTCCTGCCCTATTTTAGGCCAAGATTAAGGTGTAGGATAAGGGAAAGATTAAATTTTTTAGCACATAATCAGGTCTTCAGTCAAGCCAAGGGGTGCAAACACTAAGGTGAAGAGACAAAAATGGTCAAAATTGCAAGGGGTGCAATTTTAGGATGTTACAATACCTGGCTATAGAGAAGTAATCTTCAGATTGGACACATTGTATCCTTCCCTAGGACAACATGCACTTTAGCATACAAGTCCTTAGGGAGAAGTGTGCTTCCTTGGAAATGAGGCTAAAAAAATATTGTATTCATCTCATATATTATAAGTTAACTCTTATCATGGTTTTTCCTTATTTGGATTTTCCACGTAAATCTGGTGTTCTGTTGTGCACGATGATTCATTGTTATATCTTTCATTGTTCCTGATAAGAATAAAGCTAAAGAGATTGTGGCACATCTTTTCCTTATCCTTTATCTTTTCAAGAGACCTCGTGGGCTCTTTTCCACCCAACAACTCTCTTGAGGGGGATCACTTCCAGCATCATCCCCAAGTGACTAGAGAAACTTTCCATCATAGCTTTTTTTTATCCCACCTTGCTTGTTAATCTTCTTGACATAATGCCACTTAGTTACATATTATATCAAAGAGGGGAAAAATGTAGACATCTAAATATTGACCTAATAAATCAAATTCATCACCTAATCTAATTTTCCTTCACCTAAGGTTTCACACTTAATTAAATAATTTTAATTATTTAATTAAACCTTTTCGATGTCCTCATAATAAATCAAATAAATAAATAGATACTCATTTATATCTATTATCCACCTGACACATGGCTAAAATAATTAAATAATAATATTATTTAATTAAAGACTATATTCCCTCAACGCAATCAAAGAATAGTTAACACCTAAGAATACCTGTCCTTATGATTCCATTATTCCCTGCAACAACACCAAGAATCTAGCCTCACTGGTATACATGTTCCTTATTCCTGTTATGGTAAAGGAAGCTTATTAAACTTATTAAGTCAATTATAACCATTCACATTCTAACCACCTCCATCTCACCCATATATTCCCTCCTTGATCTTAGGGAAATCCCATTTAAAATTACCTACCATTAATCTCATCTTTAGATCTTGACCATCTTTTCATATTTTCCAAAATCTATAAATTGAGACACATCATTTCTCATTCTAATCCATTATCCTTTATGCTAAGTACATGCTATCAATAAAAGTAACTTTGAGCAAAGGATCATTCACATAGCAACTTATCAAATGTTGGAGAAAATCTTTCTATAATGGGATTTATGGTAACTTTTGAGTTTCATGCTTATGTTATTTCTTTGTTTTGAACAATATTATTATCTATATCTAGGAAGACATTTACCTGGGAGAGGCAAGAAAGAAAAAATCTGAATGGAGTGAAGGAATGGGAGAGGTGAGAGAGGAGGCTCTAGGGTTTCTTCAGGGGAGGAGGATGCCAAGTTTGATGAAGATCACGAAGATGATGATGCACTACTTGATGCAGTGAAGGCTTCTCTTGATGAGACAATGGTTTTTTGATGGGATTTGCTTATGGCTACTGTGGTGTTTGGTGTCTGCGAAGCGTTGGGGGTAGACCAGATGCCCTTCATTTGGTCGATATTCTTGGCACCTTCTTCTTTGGGTGCTGCTGCAACGACTGATGTTATCCCCTTCGAACAAGGTTTTATTGTAGGGTAGTCATACTATGGTGCGTTGGTGATTTTTTTAGGGGCCTCTCTTAAGGCCATGATGGTGGGTGTGGACTAGTCACTTCTGGCAGTCTTTGTGTTGGTCAATGTAGATGCTTTGTTGTTTTTCCCCCTTGGTTGGAGGTTTATTGCAGATCTAATGGGGTGTCGTATGCAGGCATTCACCTCTAATAGTGGCTCTGTAGATGGGAAGGATAAATATTTGTACTCTAAGGCCATTCATGGACTTAGCTGGAGCTTTTGGTGCCCTATGGAGTTTTTTGAAGATTTGATGGAGGGTTGTCATCTCTAGTCCAACCATGTTTGTGCAAGCTACATCTTTTGGATGGTCGTTTTCGTGCAGCTTCATTTTTATTTGGTTTGCCTTATAGAGGTGGCCCTATATTATTTTGAGGTGGAGATGGATGGTGTTGGAGATAACATTTCTCCTATTGAGGTGGAGTTGGGTGCTATGGGGGAGGCTAGGAGGTGCTAGTAGGAGGCTGATGGTGCTCTGTTTATGGGTTGTTTGGGAACAGAAGATGGTATTTTATTTGTTTTCTCTCCTTTATCACCTATTGAGGTGGTGATCTTGGAGGGCATTGTGTGCTCTTCTTTGTTCACTCTCAAGTTCAAGGTTATGGGAGCCTTTCAAAAACCCATTGTTGCTAGTAGTGGGAGCCTTGTAAAACCTACTTTCAAGGTTGAGGGAGCTCAGAAAAACCCTATGTTTTTTGTTTCTCTCAGGGATAAGATAGATGCTAGCAATTCTCAAGGGCCTAGTTTGGCCAATGTTTATTTTTGGTTAGGTTTGGGATCTGTGGTTTTTTTGTGGACTAGAGATTCTGTTACAGGTTATGGGAGCTTGGGAAAACCTTTCATGTTGGCTGAGGGTAACTGATAAACCCTCGTTGTTTGTTTTTTGTGGTTTATTGTTTTCTCACTTAGTCCCTTTGATTGGGCCAACCTGTTTTGTAATGTTTTACACTTGATGGTTGGCTGATGTTTGGTTGGTTTTGAATGCATTGAAGTTCTGTTTAATATTTATGCAGTATTTGGGTTTTGGGTTCTAGATGCCCATAAGTCTAGAAGGTTTTAGGTCCTTTCTAAAAATTGTTGTTTGCTGCTAGGTAGTTTTGTCCATTTTTTTTTATGGTAACTCTCTAGTTGTAAGGGTTTCGGGGCCCCTTCAAAACTTGATTTTTTCCTAATAAAACATATTACTATCTCTACCTAGAGGTTTTTCTTTGAATAGAAGTTTACATTTTTTTTTGGTCCATTTGCATTCGAATCATTAGAACTACACAACTATATATTGTATGGGCAAGTGCAAGGTAATGAGTCACAAATTTGTGGAAGTCTGCGTGTTGGAAAACGTGCTCTTAAAAATGGGGGCCCGTTTATGCTTCGAGCCCTTGAGCCGAAAGGTAATAGGGCCCGAAGCGAAAATAAATAAGAAACAGGGGCCCGCTTTTAAACAAAATTGAGGCCCGTTTTTTAAAAATGGGCCCCCGTTTCTAAATCGTATTTTACCCTTTTTTCGGGCGAAGTTTTTCATTTTCACCTTGGAACTGAAGTGAGGACAGGAGATCAAAAATGGGCCCCCATGCTGTGGATTCCATTTCAAGCCTCCACCACTATCCCAAGTACACATTCAATCATCTATTTTCACATTTTGTAATTTTCTTGTATATTTTTCCTGTTTTTGTGTATTATTTAGATTTTTTTGGTATTATTTTAGTTTTTTCTTAAAGTAGCCTATAAATAAATTTGTTTTTACTTTTGTAAATTCTTAATTTTGATCTGAAATATTCTTCAACAGTTAACCCTAAACCCTAATCAACAAATTTACAAATCAAAACCAAACCTATATAGTTAACAAAACAAAATATCAAATTTACAAGATACAAGATATCTCATAAACATCAAAACGAAAACCAAATCGAAACAAAACCGAAACTAAATGGAAATCAAAACGAAAACCAAAACCAAATCGAAACAAAATCAAAATGAAAACCAAAACCAAATCAAAACAAAATCAAAACAAAATCAAAACGAAAACCAAAACAAAACCGAAAATAAATGGAAATCAAAACCAAATCCAAACCAAACCAAACCAAATGAAATGGCTCAATAGGATTGTTAAATGTTTTTATGAATTATTTTTTTAGGTATTGGGCCTTTCAACCAATAAACGAAAAAATTTAACCACTTCTAACAAGCCACCATTCCAATTCCTTAAATTGAACATATGTGCCAAAATTGTTCTTAATCCTCATTAGGCAATAGAAAAGTTACCACTATTAGTATAACCTTAAAACTAATTAACATTACTCTTGAAATTTTAAATATCAAAGTTTAGGCTTAGGTTTATGCCATGGCATGGCATAAAGGTCCTATTATGGTCCTATTATGTCATGTCATGGTATAAAAGGACCAATTATGGACACATTATGCCATGTCATGGCATAATAGGACACATTATGCCATGATGGCATAATATGTCCTATTATGCCATGACATTGCATAATAGGTCCATAGTTGGTCCTATTATATCATGTCATGGCATAATAGGACCTATTATGCCATCATGGCATAATAGGTCCTATTATGCCATGACATTGCATAATAGTCCACCTATTATGCCATGATGGCATAATAGTCCACCTATTATGCTAGCATAATAGGTCCATAATAGGACCTTTTAAGCCATGAAATGACATGATTTTCTCGAATTGCCAACTTCATAATCTAATTCATCTCCAACACTGAAGTACTAATTCAACATGTTTACTTAGTATGATTAGACTAATTATGGACCTATTATATCATGTCATGGCATAATATGACCTATTATATCATGTCATTGCATAATATGACCTATTATGCCATGACGGCATAATAAGTCCTATTATGCCATGACATTGCATAATAGGTCCATAGTTGGTGTCCTATATTTTTTGGCTAGGATTTTTAAAAACTTATAAATATCCTGCGTATCATTTAACATATCCACACCTAAAGGATTTGGTCTTGCATAAAAATTAAAAAAGAGAGAAAAGTAAACATAATTTTTTTATTCATTGGTGAAAACCATTCTTATGACACCTTGGACAAGTACCATGATGAAGACCAACTTCTTGCATCATGTATAATCTATTTTTTAAAAGTACCCTACACTTAGGAGTATACCATAATCCATTCAAATTCTCTTTATTCTCAACCATCCTTGTCATCATCCATATCATGTATCTCACATTCCTAGTTTTTGACCTTGATTCAAGTGTTTTAGTCATTTTGAGACATGTTTTAGGAAAATTATAATATATAAAATCCTCTTTACAGAGAACTCTTACACAGTTTTAGAAATTTTAAACAATATTTATTAAAAAAATAGAAATTAAAGAAAAAAATATCACGTACACAAACATCCATACAAAAAATTTTAGAAGATGAGTAACATATATCCACATCTCTACGAAAGTAGGTAGTATGAGTTGAACATGTGATGCCTACCTAGGTAGATATCTACCCAAGTAATCTTTTCCTATCCTAGGTGCAAATATGCAATACAATAGTTAGCTAAATACAAGAAAATAATTATGCACCAACAAAGTGAATGTTCATTCATAATTTATCTTTCATATTGTTCACTTTTCACATCTACTTTATCTTTTGGTAGCTATTTATCTCCTTTATGTCTTATCTCCCACTTTGGGAACATATATGTTTAATTTAATTTTTTATGTTTACTTCATATTCTATTACCCCACTTGTAGGGCATTTTTAATATTTTCTCACTTGATTTCCTTTCATGATTCCTACTTTTACTTCATATGTTTTATCTCCTATTTTTACATTATCTAATCTTTATTAATAACTACTAATTTCCCATAATGATTTATGTCTTATTCTTTAATCTTTGTTCTATCTTATGATATTCAAGACTATTTGCTTCACATATGTTCATATAGTGTTTTTTAATCTTATTAAAGCATTATCTTATGTTTGTATATTGGTTAATCTATCTTCTTAAAGTATTATCTTATGTTCATACATTGGGGAATTTATCACTTTACATCATTTTTGTATATCCTTCCATTTATATATAATTATATCTAGGTACACTGATAATTAGGTCTATATGATCTCTTACTCTTATGTCTAGTTACTAAAAACATGTTATTTATTATTTTTTATCAATGACTTATCATCATTATTTTAATTTTTTTCAACAAGAGCATGCTATTTACAACCCTTTATTGTCATGCCTATTATTTTAGAGAATATAATAGATTATCACCATTTGATCATGCATTTTTTCATCTTAGTATCATATGACTGTGCCTCACATGATGATCTTGTATTGCTATTATCTTGCATGATCTTATGATCATATATTGGTTTATAGAGCGTAATGATCTTACATTTCAATATCTTATTTTAAGAACTTATCATCAATCCTTATATATTCTTACACTAAGGAGGACCATCTTATTTCCCACTTCTTTATTGATCTTACATTGGCATATCTTACAAGCAATCCTACTTATATCAATATTACATTATTATATCACATAGCTTGATCCTACATTAGAGGCATCATGGTACTCCACTATCATGGATATTAAATATTTTAAATTAGATATCATACTTATCATATTATCATAATTTGTATATTTGAATATTTGCACCATTGTTGAGCTTCAAATCATTGATCACTTTTGATCCTAACTATAGTTTTCTACCCCATCCTTTATATTGATCCTATCACACTTCATTTGAAAGTATTGAGTCTTTTGCTAATGAACCTACTTGTCCTACTAATCCTACAAGCAATATTTGATCATACTCATTGATGTCAAGTTGGACCATTTGTTTTAATTCCATGTTCACTTTTGCCTATATGATGTGTAATACATCACCATTATTTTGACCATATGTTGATCTTATTTAACTTTTTTACAAGTTCATGTCTGAAATATTTTATATTGATTCTAATAGTTGATGCATTTTACAAGAAATGAATGCATTAAATTGAATATATAATAGATTTATGAAGTTTCATTGAAACTTTTTATTAAGTTTTGTGTGCAAATTTTATATTTAAAGATTCAATAGTATGTACATGTATATTTTTTTAAGTTCAATATCATATTTTATTTCATGTGTATCTCATTCAATACATAGAAATGTTACTATTTATAAATGTTTTTTTAAACTAAAATAGATTCTTCTTTGACATAGAGTTGTATATAGTTCATGTATATCTTTATATATGCAAGAGCTCTTTGTTATCATGGATGTCTTTGACATAGATGAATTATTAGGTGAAAATCCCCCACCACAACCCCCTCCTCCTCCACCTCCACCTCCACCTCCAGCTCCACCTCCAGCTCCACCTCCACCACCACCTCCACCACCACCACCTGCACCTCCACCCCCTAGATTGGATGAAATTCGTTTAAGAGAATGAATTAATGAAAACCTACAAGTGATTCAACAAAATATTACTGCTGTCCAAAATGAGCCAATCACGCCACCCCATCTTCTAGAGTTTGCAAAATCAATGCAAACTGTTGTCGAGTTAGTTAGATCTGTTGATTCTCAATTAGATCAATTTCATAGACGACGACAAGAGTTGTGTGATTTTTATGCCGATGGTTTCACTTATAGGAAAATCACTGATCTCAAAATAACCAAAGCTCATTTATGTCCATATTTTCCTAACCCAAAAACAAGAGAACCAATGCAACCTAACTAGAAAAGAATTTTAATTAGGTGGTGTGTGCATCCAGAAATGGCTAGACACTTTTGGGATAGATGGTGGATGGTTTTTAATTATCCATCGCATCGTAATTATGAGGTCCCTTTATATTTTTTGAAGAAATTATATTGTGAATTTGTAATGCACCCAAAACCAAATTATTTTGATATTAAGTCATTCCAGGGTGTTGGTTGTGGAATGCCACAACGTAGATTAGGGGCACAGAGTAATAATTCCCTACCAGATCCACCCATAGTTCCACTTATTTCTCCATCGATTCCTGCAAATGTGCAGAATACATCATTCATTTCGACATTAGATGCTTTGACTTCCCTCATAGGTAACCTAAGTGAGGAAGCTACTCACATGGCATCTGCTCCTCGATGGGTGCCACATATGTGTTCGAGTTGTCATGAGATGTGTGTAGGTCCTACTGCTGATCTAGGATCTGCTTCAGTTCTAGCTGAGCATGATGCAACAGATGATAGTATGATGACATCATATATGGATTTTCTTTTCTTTGATGATCATCTTGAGCAGGTATAGATATATATTTATACATGTACATGTAAATCTTTAAATAATTCATTAAATATAGGTATAAATTAAGTGCATGTCTTTTTTTTTAATATAATCTAATACTTCATTAAATAAATTTGGTTTATGTAGATAAGGACTACACCTAATATTAGAGTCAATATTGCATCTACTGGAACACAACTCGATGCGCCTTATGGGGTATAGTATCAATTTCTATCTAGACATTGTACTATCTTTTTAAGTTAATATGTTATCATTGTATACTATATAAATTTTCATGTTGATACATTGAATGCTTCTTTCTCTAGGATTCAGGTCACGAGGGACCCTCTACATCACATCGAGAAGAGGTGTGACAACTGTGACACCATCTATGGTATGTATCTTAGAATTCATAAATTAAATATGAACTCTTACAACATTGTAACTTAACTTGAAATTATTTAATACACATATATATGTTCAATAAATATGATTTCATTAAATGCATGTTTGTAGGTGGACACTACTATCAGGATAGGTTATCCTCATAATTTTTATCAGAGCCAATTTGAACGCACATCGATATCCTTTGAGGTCTTAATATGTAATACTTAATTTGATCTTATTTTGACTATTAATTTAAGATTTAATTGGACACTTTGAATTTGACCTGGTAGATGACTTAGCTAGCACTACATTTGGTGTTGATACTGCACAAGATACTGCTAGAGGATCTGATGAACAACCTTATGTATGATATTTTATTATATGATTATTTTAAAATCAAATTATAAATGTTCATTTTTATTTAATAAAAAAATAAACACGTGTATGTGCTCATGTTCATTATATCGTGTTTCTTATCTTGTATATAGGATGGTACAACTATCGAGCATATAGTACATGCAGAACAAGTTACAGGAGTTGATGTGCACACACATATGGTAAGTTTGTAACTTAATTTATGAATTCCAACTGTATTTGATAAATGATTCTTTTAATAGTTAATTTCAAGTATTTTAATATTATTTTTTCCTTGTATAGCATGAGACGGGTGGATCTGGTCCATGTCCTGGGGAGAAGAGACCACGAGATGTTATTGATGATAGCACTTAGATTTTACTGTTTATTTGGCTATGATATGATGTACATGTACTATTTTATATGATATGTACTTTTTTATGGACTTTACACATTTGTTTACACATGTAATTATTTTTTAACATTGTATATATTGTCTTGGACATGCACATACTTTATATATATGGATAGTTGCATAATAGGATTAGATCATATATATTTTGTGCATACTTTATATATTTTATGCACATTAGATATTATGTGGAGTTCATCATCTTACCATCCAGATATATATATGGATTAGATATTATATTGATTATGTGGACTTGGAATTTTATTTATGGAAGTTGTGCTTAAATAACTTTATATGGATTATGTGGACTTGAAATTTTATTTTTGGAATTTTATTTAAATAAATTGTGATTAGATAAAATAAAGGTGTACATCATGAACTAACAATGATGATAAGACCAAAGCATAAAAACATATCTTATAATTATAACATATTCTAAATTAAAAGGTATTAATCATCATAGATAAGAAAAATATATAATCAAATATATAATTACCATTACAATAATAATGATGATAAGAGAAAAGTATCAAAACAAATATATTGAAAAGAACTTGATTAAAACATAATTATCTCATTCATAAATTTGACCAATAGTCTCTCATTTATGTATATTACACAAAGTGTAATCAAGAAGACCTATCTAAAATAAAATAAACAGTCTATTTAAGTTATAATAATAAGGATTTATATCTCTCAAAATACAACATAAAGTATGGACAAACAATAGTAGTCATTGAGGCCAAGTCTACTCTGAGAGACCTGGAAAAAATAAATACATATGATTAGTTTTTATAGTGATGATGCATTGAATTTAAAATGCAACATAAAGCATAAATCATGACTCTTCAAAGGGATTTTCCTTAAGGGTACAAAACTTTAACTTGTTAATTATCCAAAATGAAACATAATGTATGAACAAATAACTTGGTTTTCATTGATGCCTTCTACTTGTGGTAGACCTGAAACAAAATTACTAGATTAGATTTTATAATTATGAATCATGATTTAAAATGCTATATAAAATATGCATCATGACTTTTAAAAGGGAGGTGGATTAAGGGTTCAAATTATAACTTACTTGATATTCATTCTGTTATACCATCTGCATCCTCTCTCTTTTTCAAAGCATCTATAATTGTCTCATGCTCTTCCATAGAGAGAGTCCATAATTGTTTATTAGCAGGCCTGCCACGATATCTATCCAATTTTATATTAGTTGCCACTACCAAATGTGAGTAATGT
Source organism: Cryptomeria japonica (assembly GCF_030272615.1). NCBI lineage: Eukaryota > Viridiplantae > Streptophyta > Pinopsida > Cupressales > Cupressaceae > Cryptomeria > Cryptomeria japonica. The sequence continues at coordinate 41,096,791 of NC_081410.1, read as the reverse complement.
ATAATATTCTTCTCTAATTCATAATCTTCAAATGCGGGCAATCCATTCTTTCTTATTAGATATTTGTGTAGCCAAGTGCCAACAACAACAACAGATCTTGTTGGATAGTCATAACCATCATCATCTACTCGAGGAGTGATTAGATTATGTTTTGGCTCTACACATCGAGCCAACCAATACTTTATCCCCTCTTCATTGTCCTCTAGTACAACAACATCATAGTCATGTCATGTGCACAAAATAATTTTATTTTAATATTTAATGAGAAATAAAAACAAAAATATACACTGTAAGATTTCATATATATGTACTATTTAATAAATCAAAACAAATTTCAAATTTTTTTTACCTTGTTGTATAAGATCTGAAATGCGATCATAGTCATTTGATGCAAATATCTGATCCATATCTTCATCAGTTCTTTCATGCGGATCATTTGCATCTATGGGTGTCAATGATATTTGTTGCCATTCTTCAACCCATTCTTTATTCTCACAAAATTCCCAATCTCCAAAAACACAAAACTGACAAAAGAAAGCAAGCTGCCTTGTGAATATAGTCCATGTGTTTGAATTAGAACTCTTAAAAGAATGCCATTTAGCTGATCCAATGATGGTGTTACAATCATGCCGAATAGGAATACTATCTTCCTCTACCAACCAGAAGAAACGTCGAATTACAGAGTTCTCAGTTGATCCTTTTGACAACTTTGAATTGCACCAATCTACAATTGCACGAGCATCTCTGAATTTCATTGGATCCTCATATTTCAATTGTTCTCTAGCAAGAGATCTTTTTACATAGGCACCAACTCCATCGTGTTCCCCCTTACCATGTCCCCCCTTACCATGTCCCGCTTCAAAAAAACTCCATAAATGTTGGACATTGGTTATCTTGTGAACTTTGCATAGCCAATAAAACATTCTTGCATTTTTTAATTGTCCAGTGCAGTTATCTGACCATATCATATGTTGTTTCATGTCAATTTCTCTTTCTTTAAGATTATCATAAAATACCTCGAAGCAATGTTGAGCAAACTCTGACGAGTGTAATCGATTATCAGTAACAGAGAAATGATACTCCTTCAAAAAAAATTTGTTATCTTTTGTACTGTCATGGTCATGTCTATATACAATATGCACAAATATGGCCACTTGCACTGAGTTGTAGTATTGTGATTGAGTTTCCTCTTATGGTTTTAGAGTATAATTTTCTGCAAAATCCACAACTGATACTATTGGTCCAACTGGAAATATGTTCTTGCTAATGCGAAACTATCCATCAAGCCATTGGGCATATTGGGAATGTTTCACATATTTTGGAACAATATGACTTTTAAACTCACCGATAAATGCATTCACACTATTTTGTTCTATAATCAATTCTAAATGTTTCCCCATCTTTCTATCCTTTAGAAGGTATTCTATATTTTTAAATCTCGTAACATCAACCATTTTTTGTCTAAACTCAGATGAAATATGTTCATGCAAACATTCAACTATCAAAGAATAGTTCCCACATAAATTGCAAAGGCGATAAATGCATGAACTGGAAAGAAATAATTGTTCATTAGGTGGTTTACAAAATAAACTTGCAATAAAATCTTTTATAGTTTCAGATGGAACACAAACACCACAATCCTCCACAAGATCATTACCATGCAACATACAACATATATATCAAAAAAGATCATAATAGCAACGAAACTGAACATAAGTTTTACAACAACAAAATATTCTTTGTTTACTGATTTTAACATACCAGGGTTTACATTTTTCAAATGATCTTTGACTAATTCGTAAATTCATTAACACAGATTCATCTCTAATTTTTTTAAAGAATTCAGTTTGAATCATGTCAAGAAGATGTTTTGGATGAGGATCACGAATTTTTTATCCCACCCTTAACTTTAAAACATCTCTAGCATTTGATGAAACTCTAGTGTTATCATACCAAAATTTTGTAATTAATTATTTAGTTTCATCATTTAATTTCATGTCCGACCTTTGAAGTCTACCACTAAAACTCCAACAATGGTTTAGTGGATCAATTTCAATTGTGTCTCTTCTTTCGGCCACTCTTGACAAGGTTCTACGATGTATGTTCAAATAGCCACTTATATCACTTAACATTTTGTTACTAACAATTGTTTTGTCAACTATAGCAATTGTTATAACTCTACGTGTTGCATTCTTATCTTTAGATTGACTAGTTTTTCCGATAGAATCGATGGCACTGGCAAGAGTAGATACAACTTGCTTATATGATTCATCTTTTCTTTTTGGTTTTGCATAAATACCTATTTTTTCATGACTTTACACTTTTTAATATTTTTATTAATTGTAGCATTAATTGACATTGGAATCCAAACTTTTTAATATACAAAAATTATTTATATAATCTGTTCGCATGTGTTCTGATTTGTCTCCAAGAAACTAACCCATTAAGATTATCTAGCACATTGCTATCAATAGTAAACAAATTACATTCATTTTCTTTCAGAGAGGGTGGTGTAATATTTTCAATTTTTATTTCTTTTCGTATTGGTGTATGAAATTTATATCCAGCTTCATTTAAATCAACAACTTGATTGGCATCATAGTCTTGGGGATTTAAAAACATACCAGGATTCGCATCCACATGAACATTTGCATCAACAGTCATACCCGTGTTTGGTTCTACATTTCTTGCGTCCATCATGATCTCTTCAATGGTCTCATCTACAACGAGCACTAAACTAGATGCTTCAGAAGTGTTATTCAATTGTCGTTGTTGTGATCTTCGATCTCTTTGGCGTTTTGCCTCCTCTCTTTGTGCTTGAATTTCGTTCATTGTAATTGTCTTCCTTTGTTTCTTTTGACGTTGCTTAGAACCCATCTTTACAAACTCCTCTTCAAAAAATAATATCTTTTTACTAAGTTCTTCAGAAATTTGTGTAAAAAATATTTAAAAAGTACTGCCAAATGATGTAAAAAATGTTTGTCAGTACAGATTTCAATGATAGTGTGGTAAATTGATGCAATCTGTCTTTTTTTTTTACAGTAACGGTTATTTAGGAATGGGCCCCCGTTTTAGAAATGGGGGCCCGTTATTAAATCCAACGGTCAAAAAAAGGAACGGGGTGTGGAAGTTGATTCCACAACCCGCCACTTGGCTTGGGATTAGGCCTGGGATGGCCACACCTGAGACATGGACCTGCAAATTCAAATCTCCATGAATGAAAGCACAAATATGAACTTCTAAAATAGTTTACGTGCCTGTAATTAGAGAATTTTTATACGAAATTAAAACCCATTTTAGATTATATTGTCTAGATTCTAAATATGTAAATTTATTTAAATATTGATTATTTTAACTATTTTTCATTTAATTTATACTAAATCGGGTCCAGAAACTTGAAATAATAACTAATTTTGTTAATTTAATAACTTTTTTATTTTAATGAATTTTGAAAAAAAAAAAATATGTCATCAATCTACACAAAATTCTTTTCTATTTTAAAAAAAATTAAAAAAATAAAGTTTACGTCAAATTATGTGGGCCGTACATGTCAAATTTTTTAAAAAATAATTACGGTCATTAAACAATTAATTAAAAAAAATATAGAAAAATATGCTCATCAATCTTCAGTGTGTTACAAACCATTTTCCTTGAGAAAATAATTTGAATTGTGTCAAAAAGTGTGAGTCGTACACATGCATGGTATGGTCTTGAAACAAGCATTTTTAAAACATAGTTTTTAGAACTCCATTCAAATTTTTTTATTTTATTATGTGGGTATTAAAATAAATTACATATTTGGAAAGTACACTTAGAGGGCTATCTTTTATATTTCTGACTTTTTCAAAGATTCAATCTTAAATTAATATTCTATTAGTATAGATATCTTATTTTTTTGGATAATTAAATAGCTGCTAAGGGGCACCACCCAATAGAGTAAAAGTAAAGTTTATAAACAATAGAACACAAAAGAGGGGGTGAAAGAAGAAATAATTATCCACACCCCAATGGCTACCAACTATCACTAAACACAAACCCCACCAAAACCAAAGTATGATATCCAACCAACGATACAAGCTACCAAAATAGCGAGGAAATATACTAACAAAAATTACAAAACTAAAAAGACCAAGCAAAATCAGACCCCTTGAACCTAAAACCTTGATTTAATCTGTATGCTCCCTCTATATTTTTCAGACTACCAAATCCCTAACCACCACTCGATATTCCATGCCACAAGATGGACTGTTGGCCACCTCTTTAACACACTGCATGGCATTCTCATGCCACTCCTCTCCTTGCACAGACAATACCATATTTTGTTCCTCTTCCCAAACATCGATCTACTCATCTTTGTCTAGTAGGCCCTTGTCTATCATATATTATTTCACCCATCCCTCCTCAGGGACACCCATCATACTTTCCAAGTATTACAAAAACTTGAATCTCATGTCAATGTCCCCCCATCTGGCTTGCAATAGCTCTAGTTCCATCATCTATGTCACTGATAATTTTCTCACCTCGCCACCCCTTCAATGAGATAGGTAATAACTCTATGGTAAAGGGACCATAAGATTTCCATCCATATTATCAAGGACAATGTCACTCTCTCCCAAAAAAAACATGTTTGAAGATCATTTGACACACTTTTTTTGCTCGTCTTTAGGAAGCCCATATACAATGCCATCGCTGGGAACATTATAGTTATGCATGTGTTCACCCTATATTTATTATAAGCCATGATAAAATCCAGACCCAGAATAGCCTTAACAACATGCAAAATCAAAGGATGGCCAAAGGATAAAATAGAAAATAGCCTCTTATCAATCACCTCGCCTAGAATAGAAAACTAGTTTTTCAATGTTTTCAATATTATTGGCATATCCATTGTAGACTACCTTAACCATCTAGATGTAATTGCAAATGCCTCTCCACATTGACAAAAATCTTTCCGACTTCTTTTAAAGCCATTGTATCTCTGTAAGATAGGGTAGTTAAAGCTTGTTTTGATTGGATATTTCCAAATCCTCCTCATTAAATCCTCTAATCATCCATCCTATCACACCATTATCAATGAGCCTTGGGAAGTGATACACTCCACTCACCACCAATACTCTCATGCATAAACACTACCACATCACAAACCTTCATGTCTGCATTTAATGCCAAATGTTTGTTAAGATATAAAATACCTCAAAACGCTTTTGCATGTGTCTTAGGCACAATCACCATCCTTAGGAGAAATTGCCAACAAGACATATGTACCCCCGCTATCACCCAATGACTCATTGTACAACCACTGTAATGATGCCAATTAAAGGGAGTCATCAAATAAAAAATAATCAATATCGGGAACTAAGTATGGAGACACATTGAATATATAATTAAATTGAACTTAAAACATTCCCCAAACCCTATCCAGGTCATGGCCACCAATATTATTGTTAGTAGCTTGTTTGGCAAGTCCATCTGCCGCCTCATTCCCTTCTCTATATATGTGGGAAACTTTGAATTTATCAAATTTACATAGTAATTCCTTTATTAGTTTGAGCCACTAAGAAAGTTTCCAATTTGGTATGACATTGTATCTAATGGCGTTAATAGTTATGACGGAATCACCCTCTAAATAGACTCTCCTTGCCCCTAAATCCATGCCAAGTCTTAATCCTTTGAGTGTCGCTTGAAATTATGCAACATTGTTGGTTGACATGCCAATATATTGTGATCTTTCTCCCATAATAAGCCCATTTTGGTGTCTTGCCACACAACTGATCCCAGTCAGTACTGAATTTCCTTTTGAAGTGCTATCAAAATTTATTTTTAACCACCCATTCTCAAGAGCCACCCATTGAACCCCAATCCGTGGATTTGGCCTATTGTCCCTTGCAGACCTAAAACATGGGGGCACTTTAAGTTATGGATTTCATTCAACATATCATCATCCCAATTATTAAAAACTTTGTATTTAAGAGATTTGTTTTTTATTGCATTGTTGACTAGATCCCTGACTTGTTGCTTAATTTTCCCACACAAAACCTCAGCTAACATATCCTTTCTTTGAAAGATTCTTCTTATGTTCCTTCCAAAGCTCCCAAATTATTATGGACGGTAGAATATCCCACAAACACCCAAATAAGGCTTTGTTATGCTTTGGTGGCCACATATTAAACCAGTCGTCTAGCTTGCGAGGCATGGGGCGCTGCTAATTAAGTTTGTTCATTAAATTTTTATAGCATTTCTTTGTGTAAGGACAATTGAGAAGAATGTGATTTAGAGATTTATTGTCTACATAGCATAACAAACACCTCCCAACACCTTGAATTCCCATTCTTTGAAATCTATATTCAGTCTAGGATTTTCGATTGAATTACCATCCATGCAAAAACACTAGCTTTGGGTAGGCAATGGTGTCCGCCCAATAACTTGATAGGATAATTTGTTTTAGCAATTGTAGCCTCTTTAATCTTGTACCCCATCTTAACCTTGTATGTTCCTAAACTAGAGCCATGCCACCTAAAAATGTCATATTCATTAGATGGGGAGAAATGTTTATTCTTCAAAATAGCCATGAGAGCCTTCTTTTTCTCCTGCGAGGCATTAATATTCTCTAATGAGTGATACTACCAAATAATAGTGTCATTTTACTCGATCATACTTCCATAATTGCAAATTTCCTTCCCTCAAACTCTACTAGTCTCTATTTGTATAATTTCTCCATTTTTCTTTCTAACTAGTACCAAATTTCATACACATGTAAAATGTTTGATACGGAGGAGAATCTAGATTATTTGAATTGCTAAATGTGAAATTCAAATAGGTGAGGAGGCCAAGATTTATAAATTAAACAATAGAAAAATGAAGAACTTATTGATACCAAAAATTCTAAATTTATCAAACTTTATTTAGCCTCATCAAAGAAAAGAAAGGTGGAAAAATGGACAACCACCTCAAGGGAAGATTGAAACTCAAACTTGATGGGACTTCTAAGGCAATTTCAGGGCCTTAGGTGGTAGGATGCATCATCAAATATGAGGCTTGAATACTAATATTGGATTTCTTAAACAAAAATTGTTGCACCAACAATGAAGCAAAAAATAAAGCTCTTTCATAAAGGTCTTAGATTGTGTAAATAGAAGAAAATCTAGAAAGTGGATATTGAAGGAAATTTGTTGATCTACATCAACATAATTATGAAGTTACAAATTTTTATGAAGTTACACCTTCATAAAATTTGAATCTCTCCAGTATTACGAAGTTACACATTTTTACTGGTTTTTCATAAAGAGTTTGCTGAACCCTGCTGTTTCATTGACGTGAGGAAATGGTGTATCCGCGGGAGGCAAAGGAACACCTAAGAAATCACACAAAGGAGCCCATCCTTCCTTTACATTGAATACCAGTAATTTATGAGTAGGACATAATTCTTCACAGCTTCTATATGTGCCTCAAACACACTCATAGCATACTCTCTGTCTTCTAACCTCCCACCTAAAAAATCCTCCCACAATACCAACCTACTCAGGGCTTCTACTGATGCAGGCATACCATTCTTTAATGGTTCCTTGTAAGCACGGTAAATGGTATTCTTTATACTCTCATACCATGCTTCCTTCTCACGCACAGTAAGAATTATCTTTGCCTCAGGACACTCTTCCATCAATTTGTGATACACTGTTACAGATGGGAAATCTATTGTTGTCGTATACCCATTCAATACGCTCTTCAAATCTTTTGACTTCCCTATTCATGCCAACATTACGATTTTACTAAGTCTAGAATTTAAGGGATGGAGATTATAGTGTGATTTGTGATGGGCTTACCAGACAAAATATCGAGCCATAGATCTGTAGAATTTTGAACTTGGACTATCCTCTTATCACAATTCAGAATAAAAAACAAAGTGCCTTATTTTTTGGAATTGCACACACCAATTTCTTTATTGAAGTTTAATTAAAAAATTACATAGAAGCTGTATATATAAAGAATTTGCAGCCTAGAAAAATAAATAATAAATGCAGTTCTAAATATATTCTTAGCATTGCATGGAAAGCTACTAAGGCTATCAAACTAAAAAAAGCAAACTACTCCCTAAATTAAGAATACAATAAGTGCATGCACAACATGCTTTATTTACTAAAAACAAATTCATGCAAAAAACAAAACTAAAAATAGTCCTAAGGATTAATGCATGTTGGAGTACATGCTTTATTTGCATGAATAAACAAAAAAACTATTAACTAAATTAATCTCGCTGCATGCTAGAGCAGCATCAGTTATCAACATACTCCCCCTTGATGCTGAGAGGGCTCACAATCTTATCTCGTAGTGCTATAAATTGAGCTTTCACAACCTCTTTGGTGAATATATCTACTAGCTGATCCTGGGTGTTGATGTGCTTCAATTCGACATCCTTCTTCTGCACCAAATCTCATATGAAATGATATTTCAAATCAAAATGCTTTGTTCTGCTATGATGAACGGGATCCTTAGCTAACTTGATGGCACTCACATTGTCACAATAAATTACCTTAGGCTGAATTTGTTTTTCTCCAATTTCTTCCAAAACTTTTTTGAGCCAAAGAGCTTGTGTACTTGCTGAGGTAATTGCAACATACTCTGCTTTTGTAGATGAGAGGGCAACAATACTTTGTTTTATTGAGCTCCAGGTAATTAAACCAGAACCAAAAGAAAAACAATTTCCAGATGTAGATTTACGGTCATCCATACTACCTCCCCAATCTGAATCACTAAAGCCTACAAGATTGAACTTTTCAGAAGAGTAGTAATGAATACCAAAACTTAAATTCCCTTTCACATACCTCAAAATCCTCTTGGCTGCCTTCATATGTATTTCAGATGGATTTGTCATATACCTTGAAACAAGTGAAACCGAATAGGCAATATCAGGCCTCGTGTGGATTAGAAACATCAAGCTCCCCACAATACTTATGTAAGCTGTCTCATCAACTAAATCAGCACCATCATCTCGACATAACAAAACTCCATGAGCACTTAGAGTGGAGGCAGGATTACAATCAGTCATATTAAATTTCTTCAACATATCTTGTGCATACTTTGTTTGACAAATGAAAATCTCATCCTTACTTTGATAAACCTTCATTCCTAGAAAATATTTCATCAGACCAAGATCTTTGATTTCAAATTCTTTCATCATAGCAACTTTGAATTCATCTTTCATCTTAGAACTACTACCCATATACAAAAGATCATCAACATACAAACTTATGATGAGAATATCAGTACCTTCTTGTTTGTGGTAAAGGGTAGGATCACTTTTACTTCTCTGGAAGCCATTCTCCTGAAAGTATCCATCAATCCTGGCATACCACGCTCTTGGTGCTTGCTTGAGGCCATACAAAGCCTTCTTCAACTTGTAGACATAATTATCTTTTCCTTCCACTTCAAAACCTTGTGGCTGCTCCACATATACTTCCTCTTCTAAGTACCCATTCAAGAAGGCACTTTTCACGTCCATATGATGTATGCTCCACTTCTTCTGAGCTACTAATGAAATCAACATTCTTATGGTCTCTTGTCTTGCTACTGGTGCAAATGTCTCTTCATAATCAATTCCATACTTTTGTGTGAAGCCTTTAGCAACTAATCTCGCTTTGTGTCTTTCAACACTCTCATCACTGTTAAACTTGGTCTTGTAGACCCATTTGGTGCCAATCCTTTTTTTGTCATGTGGAAGTTCTGTTAACTCCCAAGTGTCATTCCTGTGAATGGAATCCATCTCTTCTTCCATGGCTTTCACCCAAACCTCATTAGTACATGCACCTTCAAAACATGATGGTTCAAAATCAGCCTTGGCTAATAAAGCAAAATTCACTGTCTCACCTATTGGGTTTTCTTCATGTACTTGATTTCCACTCCTTTGGTAGATATCACTCAATTTCCTTACCTTACTTGTAGAACTTGGAGAAGAAGCTGGACTTGAACTTGGTACTAAAGAACTTGATGAAGGGTTGCTTGGTGGAGTTAAACCACTGGATACAGAAACATTAGTTGGCTGCTCATGATCAATATCAACAATTATATCATCATTCAAAACAGATTTTGGCTTCTCAACATGGTCTTTTTGATGACCATAAACTCCCCCTTCATCAAATATCACATCTCTTGAGACAATAAGCTTGTTAGTGAGGGGATTATACAATCTATAAGCCTTGCTTTTCTCACTATACCCAATAAAAATACATGACTCACTCTTTACATCTAACTTCTATCTATTCTGATTAGGTACATGCACATAAGCCAAACAACCAAAAACTTTGAAATGATTAACATTAGGCCTTTTGCCATACCAAGCTTCATAAGGAGTCATCTTTTCTAGTGCACTGGTGGGGCTACGGTTAAGGATGTACACAGTTGTAGCAACTGCATCTCCCCAATAAGAATTGCTCAATCCCTTGGTTTGTAACATGCACCTTGCCATTCCAACCACAGTACGATTCTTCCTTTCAGCTACTCCATTCTGTTGAGGTATGTATGTAGTAGTAAGTTGCCTCTTGATGACATTAAAATCATAATAACTTTGGAAAGCCTTTGAGCAAAACTCTCCTCCATGATCAGTCCTTAAACATTTGATCTTGCACCCTTTCTCATTTTCCACAAGGGCTTTAAACTTCTTGAATGTATCCAAGGCTTCATCTTTGGCCTTCAAAAAATATACCCAACAATTTCGTGAGTAATCATCAATAAAAGTGATGAAATATGATGACTTACCCAAACTCTTAGTTTGCATAGGACCACATATATCTGAATGAACAAGCTGAAGTGGGTGATGAGCCCTCCATGCATTGCCCTTTGGAAACTTTTCTCTTGCATGCTTTCCTTTAGCACAACCTTCACAAACCTCCTTGTGTTCCTCAACCGTGGGCAAACCAGAAACTAATGCATTTGAGGTTAGAAACTTCAAACTATGAAAATTTAAATGCCCATACTTGAGATGCCATAACCAACTTGAATCCTCATAAGCCATATTTGCCAAACTGTTGTTATGTTCACCAAACCTCAAGGGGAACATCCTATTTCTTGTCATAAGAACAACAGCGATCACCCTATTATCCTTATTCTTATCATAGATAGTACAAGTCTTGTTCTTAAAGACTACTTTATAATTTTTCTCACATAGCTGCCCAACACTTAACAAATTGTGCTTCAATTGTGGAGTATAATAAATATCACGAATACTCTTTATACCTTCTTTTGTTTGGACCTCCATAGCTCCTTTGGCAGCAACCTCCAATGATTTATCATCACCAAGATGGATCTTGGATTTGAAACTTCCATCCTTTGTTGATGTAAGGCTTTCCCCAAACCAAGCTTTGATTAACTTAGTTGACCATGTTTGACCCTATTAATAAATGCCTTATAATTCAATAAAATGGGCTGTGTTGGGCAGATAGATTTGTGAGAAAGGTATTGAACCAAGTTATAGAGTTATTGTGCCTTGTGGTGTACATTTTGATATGTTATGAATTTGAAATCCTAAAAGATCCATTGATTGGATAGTCTTGATTTAACGTATGTCGGCTATGTCTGGATGTAGAACTTATATGATTCGGTGATTGGGTAACATTTATGAATGTGGATGCTTCATTTATATGCTTTATAGATACAGAACTCTATATGATCCTAGAATAGGATAAATTTGAGGGGAGGTATGTCATTATTGGATTTGCAGGACTTTACTATGATGATAGAAATAGGAATGTATGTTTTAATAAATGGATCAAAATTATGTGAATGATGATAATTGTTATGTGGAGTTATTTGGATGAAAGATGTATTGGTTGATAAATGTATATTGTATGCAGAGTGTTTGTAGTGCATTATTATTCAGGTGTTTTATATTATATGAGATTATTTGGAAGTACTAATGTGTAAATTGAGTTGCGCAGGAATTATACATGTGACCATGGAAATATTACAGAGAACCAAACCTAGACTTATGTATGTTCCTAAGCCAGGGGTTGTCTATTTGGAGAGACAACACCCCGTTTGTGTTGTATTTTATTCGTAACAGTATATGTTGCATGTGTGTCAAGTGTTTATTTAAATTTATTGTGTAAAATCCACAAGAGACAATTTCATGTTTTAAATTTTAAAAGTGTTTTATTGTGTCACTTGACATGTGTGGATTTAAGTTAAATGTTTTATTTTTTGGTCTCTTGGTGGGAAAGTGTTCAACTATAGCTTTTTCAATTAATGTAACGTGATGTCATAAAATGCCTTGGGTAAAGAATCTTTGGGATGGTCAACTTAAGTTTGACCCGAAAATTAACTTCAGAGGGGTTTAAAAGGCGTTAAAAGGACACCTAGGGGTAGTTTAATAAGGTTTCCTAAAGCCCATAAGGTATACTTAAGGGTTAGGGGTAATTTTAGGCAAGTTTCTACTCCTAAGTGACCTTCTAGACACTCTAAAATTCGGCTTTTCTGAGTTGTGCGAAAATTGAAATTAGAAGTTTGAACCTAGTTGTAAACTTTCCTATTCGAATGAGAGTTCTCTTTCCCATTCTGTTTTACCTTCCTCTTTAGTTTTTAGAAACTTGTGAGAATGGGGAGAATGAGCTTCTTAAGCAAGAATTTGAAAATTTGAGGGTAATCACCCACTCTCCATTTTTGGAGACAAAAGAATTTTGTAAAGAAAAAGATAGAATTTTGGTTTGATAATTTTAGCTAAGGGTAGAAAGAGAAGAACCGTGGAATTGGGCTGCTCATCCTCAACAAAACTAACCTACCTTTTGGGGCAGATTAAGGTTGGTCGTATTCATCATATAATGGATTTCTTATTGCATGTGTTTGTAAGTAATGTTTGTGAAAAAGATTTGTTTCCGTGCATGTTCTTTTGGAAATTTATTTGGTATTTTGTTTTATACTTTGAATGTGTGTTTGGGAGTAATCAAGATCTCCTACTCTTGGGAGAGAGGAGGATCTTGTGGGTGGTAGAAGTGACAGCCCTCGAGTGAGAGACTCTCGTTATGAGAGCGATCACAAGGGAATTTATGTGACCCTTGCTGCATGGCTTGTTTATGCATTGGGGGTCATAAGGAGGGAAATAAGGCATGAATGCCTTGGGGGGCATAAGGAGTAAGGGGTTGATTTATGTTATACTTGATGTATTTGGTTTGCCATTAGGTGGCTATATGTTTTGGTTTTCCATGAGGTGGCTATTTGTTTTACCATACTTGCAGTCTCCTCAGGGTACTTGGTCCACTACCACCCTTGAAAAGACATCACCAATGTGTGGTGCAGTGTAGCCCGGGTTTGGGAGTGTGTTTTGAGTTGGTGTGTATTCTGCTTTTTGTGTTGCATGTTTGATACCTATCTAGGGCTTGGTTCTCCGAGCTCGGGGGTGGCTACCAGTTAGCCTAGGCTGGGAGGTGAGCACTCCATGGTCAAATCCTTGATCTTATTTGCAGGTTGTGGAAAGAAAGGAATTAGGACAAGTGGAAAAATTCTATGGAGATAATAGTTGCAGAATCCATCTGGAAAATATGTTATTATTCTGTTTTAAAATGTCCTCATTATAAAAGTTGAGTGACCTATTTGTAAAATGACTATAGTGTCTCTTAAAGTAATTCCTAGAAATGTAATAGTTATTTGTTATAATGCAAAAGATGAAATGAATAATTCTGGAACAGTTTTCTAAAGTCTATTTTTCTGAATTTAATCATTGTTGAGTAGATTAATAGTGTGGGAAGTAATTAAATTTATTTTATTCCCTTATGCATATGAAATAAATCAAGGAAATAAAGTAATGATTTAAAGATTGTATGCGTGTTGCTAGAATTAAATGATTTAGTTTAAAACCTAAATGCATTGTTAAAGTTAAAGGAATTCTAGATAAATAAAGTGCTATTGAAATTTTATTTAATGCTGTCATTTTATTAACTTGCAGAAAATATAATCTATAGTTATTGTAATCATCTCTATAGTTTTATTTTAATAATTCCTAGGTTTATTAAGTTGCTGTTAAATCTAATGATTTCTGTTAATTACTTAGTTGCAGAAATTAAAAGAAAATCTAATGTTAAATAGTCTATTTGACTTAAATAATTTTCATAGTAATATAGTTGCTGGATGAGTTTAGTTAAATCTGCCAGTTGAACATTTGTAGAAAATAAATTTAATAAAATAAAAAATAAAAATAAAAAAGATTTAGCCTAGCTATGTTTTTCATCAGCAAGTATTTTAGAATAAAGAAAATATATGCATAAATTCAAATTAGATGACTTAAGCTATTTCCAAAAAAATATATATATAATCGTAGGAAAGGGGATTGCAATGAATGTAATAATATTACAATTATATAAATATAAACATACCTACAACTAAATTATTTGCATGTATAAATGTATAAATGCATATAGTTCTTAAAGTTAAATAAATTCAAATTGACTGATTAAAATATATATATTGATAAATACCTTTGCATATATAAACATATATACACATATGTGTGTGTGTGTGTGTATATATATATATATATATTTGCATTTTACATATATACAAATATATACAAATACATACATACATACATACATATACATATATATATATTATTTGCATTTAAAAAAAAAAATGTTTTAAATAAATTTTAAAAAAATACTATTTTAAAACAAGGGACGACGGATAGGGCACGGGCCGAACCCACTGTGCAAAGCACAGTGGTCGGCTTGACCTAAGCCGCCACAGTGGGCGTCCACAGTGGGCGCCGCCACTGTGGTGTCCCACAGTGGACGGCCCAAGGGCCGCCACTGTGGGCGACCACAGTGGATGCCGCCACTGTGGAAACCCACAGTGAGCGGGGTCCGGGTGGAGCCGCCGGCACCCTCCGCTCCTTCCGCCTCACCTCCCCTGCGTGCAACCTCTGCCATTCGCCGCCAAAACCCGCCATGGCAGCCTCCCTTAGCATTTCGGCCCTGTTCAAAAAAAAAGAAAAGCAAAAATACGAAACCCTAACCCAGTATGGGTTAGGGTATTCGAGAATGGTATAGGCTTTCAAGAATGGAAAAAAAAAATGATTTAAGTAATTTTTATAATAGCTAATTTAGGGTTTGCATGGGGAGATTTATAAAGATGTGGAACTTTTTATAGTATATATATATATATATATATATATATAGTTGGAAATATATGAGAACAAGACAATTTGGGATCAAGTATTTTATTATGCGGTTGCAATTATATATGTTATTAATAAACATATGGGGTATGTTTAAGTATTAAAATTGCTTATAAAATTTAATCTTATAAAATCTTTATATTAAATTGAGAAAGGTTATTTTGGCTATTGGGGAAATATTTACACTTTATAGAAAAATAATTATTTCCAAATTAATTGACCCTTTTAGTCGAATTGGTATACACTACATGTTAATTAGGTAAAATAAAATATAGACATTTCTAAAACTAAGTGTTAGGTCTATTTTTAATTAGTTCCTAAAATCAATTAATGAATTTTCGGTTGAAGATTAATTATGTCTTCGTCAATTATTTTAGAGAGTTTTGATTAAATCAAACTATTGACGCAATTTAATGAGATAATAATATGAATTCATTTAGTATTCCGCATTTAATTGAATTATTAAGAAAGGGTGTATTAATAGGATGATGGGCACTTGATAATTAGTAAATATTGATGTTGAACCAAGTAAATTTATTAATGACTATTTAGTGGAGATGGATCTAATTAAGTACTAATTGATGCAACTGAAACGATAGGGTCCTTTGAGTGAATATAATATTACCCTTATAAATATTACTCGTTCCACTAGATAATGGGAATTATCGTAATTGTTATGTTAGTATTTTATATCAATTAATATTTCGTTTAGAACAACATGTCAAGTTGTCACAACTATTTAAGCAATGGTTGCATGAAAATAAGTGTTTCAAAAAAAATTTGTTGGTTGTGTTTTGCCCTAAATTTTGGGCATAACAGTTGAGAACAACTTCTCATTCCCTGTCATATGGTTAAAGCATCTAGAATCTAGGTACCAAACATCTTTACTAGTATTTTCACCCTTTGCATAAGATAAAAATAAGTGATTAGGAGGATTCTCACTACTTTCTTGAGCATAGTTAGCACTTTTACCTTATTTCAATCTGCATTCTCTTTCAAAGTGGCCATACCTATTACAATGGTAACATTGAATATTTCTCTTATCAAATCTGCCTCTACCTCTTCCTCTGAAACCACCACTTCCTCTTGAGCCCCTCTTCCTCTACCTCTTGAAGAATTTTGGCTTTGCCCTTTACCTTGGCCTTGATTGATTTTGGCACTACTGCTGCTTGCATCTTCATTTTTTGTGATTAGCAATTTAGAGGAAATCGCTTTCTCTACACCTTCTAAAGAATCTTTCAATCTTTCTTCATGAGACATCAGGGATCTAGCCAATTGATCAAACTGTAGTTTTGTCAAATCCTTGCTTTCTTCTATGATTATTGCTACACGATTCCATCTGGGTGTCAAAGATCTCAGCACCTTTTTTATCAAAACTTCATTGCTTACAATTTCCCCAAGTGTAGCCATTTTATTGACCACATCTTTGACTCTGACACAATAATCACTTATACTTTCGGCTTCTTGCATCTTCAAATTCTCTAACTCTCGCTTCAATGTCTGAAGCTTGACCACTTTAACTTGATCACTACCCTGGTAAGCTTCTTGTAGAGTCTTCCAGGTATCTTTGGCAGTTGTTGCTCCTGATATTCTTGGAAATAAGCTCTTATCAAGAGCTATCTGAATGTGAAACAAAGCTTGAGCATTCTTTTTCCTTGCTTCCTTTCTAGCTATTTTGTCATTGGTTGTAAGGGCATTCCAATCAGCTGGCTCTTCATAACCTGATTCAATAATCTCCCACAAATCTTTTCCAATAAAAAAGGTCAGCATCTTAATGCACCAATAATCATAATCATTCCCATCAAATTTTGGAACGGGTATATGGTTAGAATTCGACATGATTAACTTTGGCGAAATTCCAACAATAATACTTTAAGCCAAAACAATTTTACCTGCTCTGATACAACTTGTAGAATTTTGAACCTGGCCTATCCTCTCTAAACCAGCTGATTAGCAAACAATAATTGCAAAAAGAATCAATTGCAAAAAGAAATCACAATTCAGAATAAAAAACAAAGTGCCTTGTTTTTTGGAATTGCACACACCAATTTCTTTATTCAAGCTTAATTAAAAAATTACATAGAGGCTATATATATAAAGAATTTGTAGCCTAGAAGAATAAATAATAACTACAGTTCTAAATATATTCCTAGCATTGCATGGAAAGCTACTAAGGCTCTCAAACTAAAAAAAGCAAACTACTCCCTAAATTAAGAATACAATTAGTGCATGCACAGCATGCTTTATTTACTAAAAACAAATTCATGCAAAAAACAAAACAAAAAAAAGTCCTAAGGATTAATGCATATTGGAGTACATGTTTTATTTGCATGAATAAACAAAAAAACTATTAACTAAATTAATCTAGCTGCATGCTAGAGCAGCATCAGTTATCAACAAGATCTGTGTGATTATTCTTTACCATTTCGCTAAAATGGTAGCAGGGAACCCTAAGATGTTGAGTGCTTCTTTCAATGAGCATGTTCTAGTTTGGGCAATGCCTACCCCTATCACCTTCAGATTCAGATTTTGTTTCTCTTCTGCACATTCTGTCAGTCAAATAAATCATTCCAACAAGCTTAAAACCAAATTTACAGTCTCTATATATGTAAAAGACTTATCATACCAGTAATCTTTTTCATCTCGATGAAAGCTTCAACGGATGAACACAGATGCAGTGTGAAATGTAAGCTTGCTCTAGAAGAATATATAGAGAAGCAACGGATCGTAGGAATACTATATAATAGTTGATAAAAGATGATCTATCTACCATAATGATTTGTTGTAGTTTTATTTTTTCATGTTGGTGAAGTAAAACAAGTTCTCACACATTCTTATGTGAAGTTTGTCAACATCAGAATGCTTATTTGACCGAATTTATTAATTAATTGAGCATAAAACAATATGTTGTATTTTAATTTTTTTTTTAATTAATAATTATTGTCATAGGTATATTTTGATGTCAAAGATTAGGACGTTGTTGTTCCATGATGATATCATTAGATCATAACACGAGGCTTGATGACATCATTCAATATAATAATTATAATTTGATTTTTTTAATATTTATTATCATTCGACAATTTTATTTTAATATTAACATGATTGACATTTTTTGTTTTAATATTGATCATTATTTTGATAAATTTTATTTTAATATTCATTATGATTTTGACACTTTTTATATTAATATTAATCGTGATTTGACGCTAATATTTATTGTAATGTGATAGTATTTACTATTATATAGGAATAATGTTGACTTTACACAATTTATATAAAATATTATTATAGCTAAACTTATAACAATTTTATATTCATGTAAACAATACTATATTGCAACATGAGGCTTTATGACATCATTTAGAACTCTCATGAAATAATTATTATAAATTTTATTTTAATATGTAATGTACGATCAACCAATCTTGCATCAACCAAAAACATTTCCTTTTTGTTTTGTTTTCTGTTTGCAGTTTCAATTTTCCTTTCTATGTGTCCCGGTTTTGGCTCACTGGATCCTGTGGAGTTGGATTCTACTTGAAGACTTGATCATCCTTCTTGGTTTCAAACCGCATCGCATTTGAATCACTTACTAGCAAGATATCGCTACCGGTTTCCATGACAGTTTCTTGCTACCGGTTGTTCCTTTGTTACCGATTGTCTGAGACCTATTCTGGTGATCTACCAGAACCCATTCTGAAGCTTGCAGAGCCTTGAGTGTTGATTTCAATGTTCCTTGGTGTGTGGCTGACCTTTTCCCACGATCTACGTTTCATCCTTTGGATTTTCCGGAGGAATCTCTTGGTGGAGGCCAACCTTATTTATTTTGCACGTTAGGTCTTGTTCTTCGGGTTCTGGTCCCTTTTGGGCCGACTGGATCCTTTGGATCAATATATATATATATATATATATATATATATATATATATATATATATATATGTAATCATGCTTTAGAATGTAATCAATTAGAATTCAATCAAAGTATCAGATAGATAGAATATGCCTAGAAGATAGATCTTTCGATTCAAGGTCCCGATTGTGACCTATTCTACCAGGCCTGTGTGTCGGTATGTTGTAACCTGATTGTTAACGGTTGAGTATAATCAAATTTCATGCAATAAAAGTATTTGTTTTGCATTGCCTCCGTCATATCTACGTGTTTCCATTGTGTTTACTATTGCCGACTGGTCCGGATTGATCTCTTTGAGGTCCCTCCTCACCGGTGACTACTTCATTCCTCTATTTGTATCTCAATTCTTCTATATGTCATATTTATGTCATGTTCTCTTCTTCCATTGTTCTTGTAGTTTCATTACCTTTAGGAGATGATATCAATTCAATGAAATTATATTGTTTGATATATGTGTTATCATACATACATACTAATCCCAAACTTAGTAGATCCCTTATGTGCTCTTTTTCTTTGCCATGAGCTCTATTTCCCTTGATTTCATCCTTTCTCGAAGGCATATCATAGTGGAAACATACTTGTCTATTGAATGCATGTATGCTACCTTAAAGCCATTGCTCCCAATAACGCCTATGCAATCACTTTAAATTGGTGGCATACACTCCGCTCTTTATTACACTTTATGCACACAACACCAATCAAATTTTTGTAGTCAATTTTTGCCAGGATACTTAGCAAACTATGCCTTTTTCTTTGTAGTCTTCCCCTTTTGTGGATCTCCTTGGATACAATTATTTCATTGGTTATCCTTTGTACCGTTCCTTTGGAAAATTTCTTTGGATACAATGATATCCCTTTGTGTCATTTTCTAGCAAATTTCTAAGCGTACAATACTTCTCTTTGTTATCCTTAGGGTAAATTGACTACCATAACACAACTTGCTAGATTGTTTCAATTCTTCTTTGTATCACTATTCTTTCTTTACTTGACTCATAGCAAGTTTAGCCTTACTAGGATAGTGTAGCCATGCTTTCTCTCTCTGTTCATGTTTTCCTCCTTTTGTCTTGGTTTTAGATTGATAAGGTCCTAAGTCACTTGGGGGCTTGGTGGTCCTTATCTCTTTTACCTTGATGAAAGTTTCTTATGCTTTGATCTACTTTAGCATGAGTATGAATGCAAGTTCATACTCCCGCAATAGTGTGGGCTAAACATAGCATCCTAAATTGCATGCCTATGCAATCTCTTGTTTATTTATCTAGGCCCTATTTTAGTGTTCCTATCCTTTTGTGTTTGACACACTTAAGCCAACCCTATTCCACATTTCATTCTAGCTTCTCCTTCCCATTTTGGACCTCAAGTCCCAATTTGAGACCACATTGGAGGGAGCAAGGCACCTTGGATGCCTCGCTCCCAGGAGTGAGCCAACCAGGGTTTCTTGCTCCCCAGTGTTTGGGCCCAAATTTAAACCATTTAACGATCAACTTGTCGGTTAAGCGAGAATTATTTGCTTGTGTTGGCCTGTTTTGAGTTTTGGACCCCAAAATGTTTGAGACACAACAATATGATACCGATTTCACACCTCAATTCCTCAAGAGTAGAAGATCAAGCATCAAGACATTGAAGATTAAGAGTAATTTGTAGATCTGTGCATTTGTGATGGCATCCATGATCTTCTCTTCCTAAAGTCAACTACATTCAAGTCAACATCAAGCATCTTCATGAGCATTTCGATATCAAGAAGGTTTATGAAGGTATAAGCATTCCATTTTTAGTTCTAGCCTCTGCTACCTAACAAAATTCTTTCAATTCAAGTTCAATTCAATTTCAAGGTTAATTCCTAAATTGGGGTTTGACATAGGCAGATCCCTTTCTACCCAAAATTTTCCTTCTTTTCTGTGTGTAGGAACATGTGATAGACCCATGGAAATAGGTACAAAAGAAGTAGGTGGAGATCTACAATATGTAATTCATCAGAGTTGAAATTTCCTGGAGCGGGCTGAGCAGGTTGCCTCAGTCCTGGAAGTAGGTAGAGTTGGGTTAACCAATCCCTTTAGTTTTGCTTGAAATTCAATTTGTAGGTCAGTTAGAGTCTGCTCTACTAGTTCTTCTTCTGGAATCTATTTGTTAGTTACCATTCTTCCTGTGTATGTTGAAAACTATCATGTTTCACTCTCTTTGGCCTTAATTCTTGTATTCTTCATTTACAATTGCATAGTCATAGTCCCCCACAACGAAGGACCACTGAATCCACTTTGCGCTCAAGTCATCTTGAGCCTAGTAGAACATTCTCCTTCCAATGTAGTCCAATATGCATGAAATAGATTCCTTGTTTGCATGCATAAACTAGATGAATCCTATTTCACCTTCCTTACCCATTACACTATCAAAAGATAAAGAAGACAAAACTCATACTAGAATCTTAGATGGGAGCTCTTCAACTAGATCAAACCCCAATATATTATATCAAGATGTAATGAACAAACTAGCTTGATTATGAAATTAGGTCTCTCCCTCAAAATCAAAATTTTGATCAGCCATTCTAGAAAATAGTAGAAAGAAACCATTTGATAAAATAACCTCCATATCTCTCTTTGGCTGTCAAGTATAATGTACCCAATTCTTCAGAAAAGGTAGCATGACATTAGAACCCATTAATTTATAAATCAAAATATGCTTTGATAAATAAAGTACATCATTAGATTACCTCAAGATTAGTAGCTAAAACAACTAAAACAAGACGAGTCTCACCCTTTTGCAAACAATTATCATATCAAATATGACTATCACCCTTGTTATCAAATCCATACAACAATTTTCATGGCTAGAATTCATAACTACATCATCAAAGGAGACTTTTTTTTCAGATCCAAAAAGAACTTGCCTAAATAAGACCCATCGGCCAAAATTCCATATGATTGGCGCCACACCCTTTCTAAAATCATGAACTTCACACTCTTACTGGTTTTTCATAATGCGTTTGAGCAACTGCACTCTTTCGTTGGAGTGAGGAAATGGGGTTTCTGCTGGAGGCAGAGGAACGCCTAAGAAATTACAGAGAGGAGCCCATCCTTCCTTTACATTGAATACAAGTAACTTATGAGCAGGCACATAATTCTTCACAGCTTCGACATGCGCGTCGTACACACTCATCGCATATTCTCTCTCTTCAAACCTCCCACCAAACAAACCTTCGTCTTTCCGCACAGTCAACCTAATAAGGGCTTCTTCTGATGCAGAAAAAACATTAGGAAAAACATTTGGTTCCTTGTAAAGACGATAAATAGTACTCTTTATAATCTCATACCATGCTTCCTTCTCACGCACAGTAAGGATTATCTTTGCCTCGGGACTCTTCCATCAATTTGCGATACATTTTTACAGATGGGAAATCTACCGTTGCCGTGTGCCCATTGAATATGCTCTTCAAATCATCCGGCTTCCCTAGTATTCATGTCAATATTACAACTTTAAGTCGTAGAATTGAAGGAATGAAGATTAAAGTGTAATTTGTGATTGACTTACCAGACAAAATATCGAGCTATAGATCTGCGTGCTTGTTCTTTACCATTTCGCTAAAATGGTAGCAGGGAAAGCCTAAGATGTCGAGCGCATCTTTCAATGAGTATGTTCCAGTTCGGTACAACCCTGCCCCTATCACCTTCAGATTCAGATTCAATTTATCCCGTGCACATGCACATTCTGTCAGTCAAATGAATCATCATCCAAATAAATTAGCTTAAAACCAAATGTAGAATGTAAAAGATCGTATATTAAGATTTTCATACCATTAATCTTCTCCATCTCCATGAACACAGATGAACACAAATGAAGCGTGGAATGTTAGAGCTCTCTAAAATAATCTACAAAATAGTTGATAAAAGATAAGCTTAAACGTTGGTGGAGTGAGGCAGGTTGCCGGCCATGTTCTTGGAAAAGTAAAACAGGTTGTCGGCCATGTCATTGGCTAGCCTAAAAGGAATAGCCCAAAAGGAATGATGAAGATGATTGGACTCAAGTGCAGAAGCCAAAACAGCTTAGAGGGAAACACCATAAAAAGACAATTGATTCCAACCCTAGAGCTGCAAAACAAAGCAATAATGCACCAGAAACAAGGGGCAGCCAAGGTAGTGTTAAAACTAGAGCGTATATAGGGAACAACTTAAATCACATATACTAAGTTTACACTTCCAGACTTAAAGTGTTAAACACTCAAAGTTGAGTGACATTTTCTAAGCTTAATATGTTGTTTAAGGTGTGGTGACACTAAGAATACACTAATTGGCTTAAAAGTTTTAAACACTCAGAGTTGACTAATATTCTCTAGGCTTAATATGTTGCTTAGTGTGTGTGGTTTAAGGCTGGCCGGAGAGTTGCACAATCTCTTAGATTGTAAGTTTCATTTCAAGAGTCAAGGATCGGCAATGATTTTGTAAGGGGTGTTACCTAAGGTAATAGGTCGTTATCCGGTCACTCTATCATCATTTTTTCCTGTGTGAGGAGCTTAATCAAACCTTGATTTATGACACAATAATTCTCATTTAAAGGCTTTTAAGATTAACATAATAGAAATATTCATGAATGTAAGGTTAAAGAGCTCTATACAATTTAGTTGAAAGCCTGCCAGTTCCTAAACTCTTCTCCAAAGCTATATGATAAAAGAGATTCATCAATCTCTTCAATGGAAAGTAGTCAATATAATTACTTTTATCAAAACTTGTTTAACAAAGGGATACTGTAACCACTAACACATACATTAATTATGGGAAGAAGGGGGTCTCTAGAAAATTTATGAATGAAGACATTTTTGTAGTGCTCATAAAAAAATTATAAAATTGAAAATGGACCAATTTGCAAGGAACCGCTAATATATTTTATACTAGATATTTGCTCTTTTTTATGTTTGAAAAATATAGGATTCAAAAGAAAGCAATTATATAGGTCAAATCTAAAAGACACAACGAGTTTAGCAAGATAAGTATCAAGACCCTAAAAATTTGCACCACAACCACCAAGGTGGTTCATTTGAAAGAAAAGAGCCTCTTTCCAAATAGAGGCAAGAATAGTATCCATTTACATCACGTTAAATTTACTTCATAAAGAATGACCACATGAATCTGATTATTTTGAATACAACAATTGAAATGAAATGTTCAAGTGGGAACTTTTAATCCTTGAACATTCTAAGATTTAATATGGTACTTCATTGTTAACAATCAGAAAAAAATTCCTCATTATAATTAATGTAGTGGATTAATTCTCTGAAATGCGGGATTGAGCATCTAGTATATCATCAAAGAAGGTTGTTTCTAAGGGGGGGATTTGGATTAATATTGAATGGGGCTATTTGGGTGAATTGGGACAATTAACTTGACAAGAATATTTTTGGACAAAGTGAGAGCCTCCTTTCATCTTTTAATAGCTCTAGTCCTAGCATCTAACACAATGCCTTTGAAAGACTTGGGACTAACTAGGGATGTTGTGTGAGGTGAAGAGGGTGGCATGGAAGGTGAAGTAGGAATGTTGGAAGTGAATGTGGCATGATTGTGAGTGAGGTGGATAACAAAAGCAAATTAGAGGTTGTTTTCAATAGAAGTAATGGTGGCAATCTTGGAACTACTTGGAGGTGCTTGTTTGTGGCATAGTACAAGTTAGGCAACCTTGAATGAGGTGGCCTTCTAAAAAATAATAGAAACAAGAATTTGGTTTTTAAGGTATATGATTCATTATTCAAATTAAGAGGACCTTACCTAGTTAAGAGGAAATGTTTTGTATAAAGGGATGAAAGGGAAGGTTGAGGAATGGATATTATACCCATAAATGGTATATAGACTTAGATATTCTTTCTATATGGAAATTGAGATCTCAATCTTGAACATAACAGATTTGATCATACATAATCTGTGTGTCATATTGTAAGGCAATGTTGGCATGATCTAGGTCAATGAAAGTACAAGATGCATATTCTCTACCAATTCCTCTAAAAATTTTCATGGACCAACCCTTTGGTTCCAAAATATGATGGTTCCATTTTAAAAAATACATTTTCTAAAGGAATGCCTATTGAGGAAAAATATGATAATTGTTTTAGCTTTATAATAAAAAACAACTTTGATAAATATCATTCATGAGTTCAAAAGAAATCAATTTAGTACCTTGAGTGTTTTATAGGGTTGGTGTTTCAGAGGAGTTGATGTTTTGTGCATTCTCACTTGGGTTGTCCTATTTAGTATTGGTGCAATACAAGGCTTCTAGGAGATTGGATTAGGGTGTACTGGTATGGTTGAACATGATTTTTTAGTGGGAGCACTATGAACTATATATGCATGGGTACAACAACTGTTATATAAATAGGCATATGAAAAACACATAATTCCATATAATTTATGTCTTTGAATTTGTCGCCTTCTAGAAAATTGCATTCATTGGCTCTATGTTTCATGCTTAAGATCTTTATTTTCATACCCTTATGGGCTATAGCTACCTTAAAGCTATGTAGATTAAAAAACATGAACCCTATTCATGATAATAATGGGTGAGCAATGATGGATTACGCTTTTCAATGTCATTGAATACATTATTGCAAACCACTAATTTTTTCTTCCTATGACAATTTTAGTGGTAGGAACAAAATTTTGACACATTTCATTTACTTGAAATCCTAAATGATACTCAATTTTGATGTGTTATAGCATTACAAATTCAAACTATTACCTTTATTACTCATCATAATCTCACAATCTTATATTATTTATTAAAATATATAACAACTTCTACTTTCATATTTATTAACATTATTTGGTCTCTATTTCTTAATAAATAATTACTCATTATATTACTTTCGAAAGATATTTATTACAGTATTTCAAAAAATGGATGGGATAAGATCACACCTTGCATAGTCTACACAGAGTGAAGCCTTAAAAAAAATACCAAAAAATATAATTATGTCCAAACTACTATGCAGTAATAGTTACAGAATCAGTGAGAGGAGTTGGTACATAACAATTAGAAAATTTCCCCCAACTCCATCTACTAGGTTTTGACCATTAATAATTGGGGTCCATCTCATAATAGGCCAAAATAATCAAGATCAACTTTACTCACCTCAATCTCCTAAAAACCACATTATATTTTCATAAAAAATATTAGCACATCTTCTTATGAGTTCCCTAGTAGCCATTTTCTACACCCACAAAAAAATATAGCGAACCTTCTATTTATGCATGAATAACCTCATGATTTCGCTCATATTTGAGGTTTCTGTAAATAGTAGGTCACACGTGTCATTTTTAAACTTTAATTAAAAAATTTAATATCTCATATTTAAATAACTTTAATGCATGTTTTATTGATAAATAATAGTTGATTAAAAGACAATGTGAGACCCATTGACTTCCACATTGAAACCTAAATCTAACATTCAACCTCTTCTTAGATATTGAAATCATCATTTGTTTAGAGTAATAAAATTCATATGAAACAATAGTATGAAGGATACAAGCGAAAAACATATAGTATCTATAAGATTAATAAAATGAAATATATCCCATTTTCTCACGCATGAAAGATGATGGTAATGTAGATGGAAATGGTTGTGTAGTCTAGGTTTGGAGAAAAAGAGAATAGGGACCTTTTAGAACAAGAGAATGGACTAACTACTCAAGGTAGGTGAGGAATGTAGGAACTTGAAATTTCATGTGGTGACATACTATATCAATAATGTGATGATGTTGCACCTTACCTTGTGCAACTAAGAGGTACTCTCCATTAATTATTCATTTCAGCTTCTAACTTTCTCCATACCCAACATGTCCCCATGCATTTTTGTGCACATGAACCCCATATTCATCATCTACCACAATATCTACTCCCATGCACCCCCCATCTAACACCACATTGCCACTTCTAAGATGCTCTAGGTCCTTGCCCCTCGTTTAGAATTTCACTAACACAAACTGATGCTCTGCAAAAAGGATTAGAAAATCTGTTTGATGGCAACACACACAAGAGCACAAGAAACAAACGTTAGTGTTAGCAACAAAAGATTATCCTAAACAGGCATATCAAGAGAGATATTAAGCATGAAATAGAAAGCATATAAACATAGAATAAAATAGCTAATCAAGATGATCATAGTTGCTCCTCCTTTGTTCCTCTCCTCTCCAAGTCCCAAATGAGTGTAGCTCTCAGCTTTTAGCACTAGCCATGGATGCCATATGGAGATTCAAGATGGTTGAATATGATAAGCAAATGCTATGCAAGTGTAGACAATGATGCTATGAAAAAGCTCTATGCTAATACCTGTATAACAACAATACTCTAATGCTTCCCTTTTGCTTGAGGAGAAGGGTTCTATTTATAGAAGAAATGGGGAAATGAAGGGTTAAGATTGAATGGTTTAATCAAGGGCCAAGTTTGAAAGTTGGGGATCCATGTGCACAATTGGCACCAATAAAATGGTGACAAGTGTCAACATAGGATTGGGTTGAGAGAAGAGGTTGGAGGCATTAAAGGCTTGAGAAGACCTCATGGTTATCTAGAGGCTAAGGGTCAAGTCCAAATTAAGATTACCCACTGGATTAAGAGTTAATCCAAGGATAAACCTTTGTGCAAATGTTTAAGAGATAATCATGGTCAAAGCATTAATGGCTTGATGAGACCTTTGGATTGGGTAGAGGTTGAGTCAAAACAAATGTTTTAACCATGTGGGAGGGTTTGAGGTAACCATTAATGGTTATTGGAGACTTTGGGGATTAAGTGGTTGAAGGTTGAAAGCCTTCAATGGTTATCAAAGACTTTGAGCCATTTAGTGGTTGAAGGTTGAAAGCCTTTAATGGTTATCAAAAACTTTGAGGGTTTGAGAAGTGACTTCCCTTTTGCTTAGGAATGTGACAAAGTTTAGAGAAGGAGTTAGGTTATTTAGAAGTGATTAGAAAATTCTAGAAGGGGTTTAGGCATGCAAGTGGATTTTGTAGGAAAATGCAAGTGGGAGAAATTTTGGTATTTTCAATTAAAATAAAATCATTTATTTCAATTAAATGGTGTAATTTGCATTTGGATAAATATTCAAATAAATATTAATTTATTTAAATGAGAAAAATGAAGATAAAGCATTAAAATGCTTGAAGACTTTGAGGGAAACCATTAAAGGCTTGAAGACTTTAAGGAAAACCATTAAAGTCTTAAGAAGACTATAGAAGGAAGCCATCAAGTTTGAAGACTTTAAAGCCATCAAGTTTGAATACTTTAAGGGAAACCATTAAAGGTTTCAAGTGGGTGAGGATAAATAGGATTTTAAATAAATAATTTATTTAAAATAGTTGTGCAACTTGCTTTTGTAGGAAAATACAAGTAGGTGGAGGATAAAGGTGATTTGAATAAATTATTTATTTAAAATAATTGTGCAACTTGCTTTTGTAGGAAAATACAAGTGGGTGGAGGATAAAGGTGATTTAAATAAATTATTTATTTAAAATAATTGTGCAACTTGCATTTGTAGGAAAATACAAGTGGGTAGAGGATAAAGGTGATTTAAATAAATGTTAATTTATTTAAATGTGAGAGGTGGGATTTTGGGGGAATTTAAATAAATATTAATTTATTTAAATGTGAGAGAAGATTTAATTAAACAAATATGATTTATTTATTTAATTAATAGTCTGAATTTGGTTAAGTGAATTAAATCAAATAAATTGAATAATTTATTTAATTAATAGGAGAAGAGGGTTAAGATGAATTAATTAAATATATTAATTTAATTAATTATTAATTGATGGTTAAATAATCAAATAAATACTAAATATTCATTTAATTAAGTGGACAGATTTATGTGACTACACAAACCTACACTACTTCAAATCCACAAGGCCTCCATTTCTACCTTTGAGGATCAGACCTATATATGAGAATTACATTATGTCAAACACAATCCTAGACTGAGAAGGGGGTGAATAGGTCTTGGTCAAACACTTGTACTTTATACCATAATTTAATACCAACTTAACCTTAATCAAGTATCATTAGTAATGAAGGATAAAATAATGAACACCATCCACAAGAGAACACCAAATTTATGTGAAAAACCAAAACAAAGAAAAACCATGGTGAGAGTCAACTCACAATATATGAAAAAATTATAATATTGTTTTACGCTCATTGCAAAGAAGCGCACTGCTTCTTGAAGGATTTGTAGGTTGAGCTGTAGTACCCCAAGGAAAGATACAAAACTTGCAAATGAGACTCACTATCACTTAGCATAGGTACATTAACATATGAATCAAGATTAATGTCCCTTTAGCAATACTACATCCAACAATCTACAAGTATGAAATTGTCCTTCAACCTCTATCTCAAGAAGTCAACTTCAAATCAACCACCACACACTTCTTCTGCCTCAACTTCATATCACTGACTCTACAAATGATATAATCACGTACTTGCATAATACACATATTGATCCACACACTCATCCACACCATCAAAACCAAATTTATCTTCTATATATATCATCTTCTTCATTACAAACATCAATTAGGTCGGTTAGAGTAGAGGACAAACATAGGTCCTATCAATTCAGCCACCAAAATATAATTGTGGTGAAAAAAGTCCAATCTAGTAGATAGAGAGGAGATAAAGGCATCATATCACTTCTTTTTAAGTTGTTTCAAACAATTCACATGCTATTACACATTCTCCGAAGTTGGTAACAAGGTAACATGTAGATAAAAAAATGTAGCACATCGCTAGTTGACAAAAACCATATCTTTCAAATGAATAAGCCTAATGTGAATTCTCACATGTAAATGGTAAACCCAAACACAACCTCCAATGCAAGTGAAGACATCTGAGGATACACCACAAGAAAAAGAACAAATTATGTCATTCAAACCACAACAATTATCTCGAATCACTAACACCAAACATAATGTAGCATCAAACAAATCATCTAGCATCATGATATACAACTTTCACACTATCACATACATCAATAACATACTGGCACAATAGAACTAATACAAAACAATTCACTTTGGAAGGCAAGAAAGTGTAGAATAGATTATCATTGATGTCAATAATGCTCACTAGATTACTATCATTGATGATCTAATCTAATACTATGTATTCCATCAAGCAATCTTCAAGGTGGAAAGAGATCACTCTAGGGAAGAGATTTTTATGAATATCTCATAACAAGGAGGACTTTCAGAATACCCAGTTCTAAATACAAGGATTCATAACAATGACTCATAACAAGGACTTTCAGAATACACTTAGTGAATATACTTGTGTATCATTGATATAATAAACCTCTTCATCAGATTCAAAGCTAAAGTCAATGTCTTTCAAATGCAAGCATATCGTGGTGAATACAAAGGCAACCAAGTCTGAGTCGATATCTTAGTCAGCAAAGGAAATCGTGGTCATAGTAATATTCAAAGCTATAATGTCTTCATTAGCAAAGGGAATTGTGGTAAAATTCTGAAACTGTACTATACAATCGATAGTTATAATGAAACGATTATAATATGTAATCATTTGTTATATGGAAATATATTAATCATAATATGAATCGGTAACCAATGGTTGATAAGAACGATTATAATATGAAACGTTGTAATAATAATATAAATCGGTAATCTTAACTGATGGTTAATAAGATTATTATATGTACAAAACATAGCCATTGGTTATGAATAAACTTCAGCAACGGAAATGATCCCTCCATGTAGGGTAAGATAAGAAATTAATAAATTAAGAAATCTAGTCTAGAAAGTAAGGTTGATACGTGGAAGATAATGTTGAGAATATAAATCAGAGAAAAGAAGTGGTGTTTGTTGTTTGTTGTTTGTGGTGTGCACTAAATTGCACATATATACATATATATACTACAAAGAGGATGTTTTAGAGAAGTCAAACAAGAGTCTTATAAGGGTATTGGTCTTGCAGATATATGGGTAGATATCGAGGAGAGTATAATCAAAATTTTATATTCAAATTTTGAAAAAGTGGATTAAACTTGTGTTGCAGATTTATGATTGTATTTGCAGTAGATTGGTGAAATAATTTTGTGATCAAAATTAGGTTGGTATCTTTTGTGGGTGAAGTTGGTTCTTCATTTCTTGTAGGTTGGTTTAAGGGGTTGGTGCCTACGAATATTGTAAATGAAACAATCTACATATATACATACATACATACATACATACATACACATATATATACACATACATATATATGCATACATACATTACACACACACACACACACATTTGAATTTCATTGTAAATATATTGAACAAGTATGCAAATGCATTAAAGTTTAAAAGAGTTAAAATTTGTAATTATACTAATTAACCCCCCCCTCCCCCCCTCTCAGTATAATCTAGTGTTCTTCAATTGGTATCAGAGATAGATCCTTTGGTCATAGCCTCACTGCTTAAAGGAAGATCCTAAAGAGTACAAATGGTCGACAATTATGCATCAATCAGGACACCACTCTTTGATGTGATAAATTATGCCTTTTGGAGCATTAAGATGGAAGCATATTTGAATTCTCTTGGGTTTGATGTTTGGAAATCAGTGGTATATGGTTACACGCCCCCATAGACTTCTCCAATGGATCAAGCCAGAAAGAAGAGAAGTGAAAATAATGCCAAAGACAAACATGCTCTCCTATGTAGTCTAGCAGATTCCGAGTTTACAAAAGTCATGCATTGTAAATCAGCAAAAGAGATATGGAGCAAACTAAAAAAAAAATTATGAAGGAGATGATAAAGTGAAGAAGGTAAAGCTACAATCTCATTGAAGAAAATTTGAAAGCCTCAAAATGAAAGAAAATGAAAACATAACTTCTTATCTACTATGTGTTGATGAGATTGTGAATACGAAGACATTGATGAAGAGGTAGTTGTTCAAAAGACCTTAAGATCCTTACCATTGAGATTCAATTCCAAAGTGTCAACAATTGAAGAAATGAAAGATCTAGATAAATTAAGGATGAGTTACATGGGATCCTCATTGCTTACGAAATGAGGATTGAAGATAAACAATCACAAAAGGAGGTATCCTTTAAAGAATCCAAAAAGGGAAAAATAAAAAAATGTGCATCAAGCGAGAGTTCAAATAGTGAATTAGATGAAACAGAAGCCTATTTCATGAGAAAGTTTAAAAAGAGAAACAAAAAATATAAAGAAAATTTTCCTTTTAAATGTTTCAATTCAGGAAAGATCATATATTATGCTTCAAAATGTCCCCAAAATGATAATGACACAAGTGAAGATGAAAAGGAAATGCATATAAAGAAAAAGGGAAAGAAAAATTCTAAGCACAATCAAAAGATGAAATCCCAAAAACATAAAAAAGAACTTGTATTCAAAGATAAGTAATAGCTCGTCAAAAGAGAGTAGTGATGAGTGCCAAAGTAGTAATGAAGAAGAAATACTTTTCATGGCCATGGAGGATATAAATGATAAACATGAAGAAGAAGAAGAAGATGTTGATAAGGCATGCAACAAAGAAGAGGATGTAGATCTTGAAGAAGAGATCCATTATGCATACAAACACAATGAAAAATTGAAGAAGAATATCACTAAGCACAAGATGCAAGTTAAAAAGATTTCAAAAACCTTAGAGAAATCAGACAAGATTATTGAAGACTTAAGGACACAACTTGCAAAGCCAAACAAGTTGAGAATGACATGAAGAGTAAGCTAAATGCAAAAAAAGTGGATTGTGACAAATTGGAGCAAGAGATTGTTATGTTCAGAAAGGAATTAGAGAAAACAAGGGAACAATGTCTAAAATTTGATGGAAGTAACAACAAACTAAATAAATTTATAAATTCCCAAAGACCCACACTTGATAAAATCGTTCTTGGGTAATCTGAAAGTCTATCGGAGAAAGCTACAAGTTCCAAGGCAATGGATCCAACAAAGAAGATAAATGAAGGAACAAGCAATATCAAGGCTCCTATGAACATGAACAAAGATGTAGACAAGGAAATCAGCAAAAAGAAAAGCACAATCACACAAAAATTCAAGTCACTACCAAGACAAAATGAAGGAAGTTGAAGAAGACCTCAATTTAAAAGGCAACTTCTTACTAGACATTTTTATTCTTCTAATGGACCGTATTGTTTTTCATGTAATAAGTTTGGCCACAAAGTCATAAATTGTAGAAGCAAAGTAAAGAATGTTCCTAGCTTCATTAGGAGAAACTATAATTCATTTACTCCATTAGTGGACTTTGATGTTATATGTTATTGTATATGGTGAAAATGGATAACAATAATAACGATATTGAAAGACTAAATGAATTCAACCACAAAACCCTAGCCTAACAACAACAAAGATCCACCATAACATATGAAGATTACCTAAGACAATGCAAATCAAATGAAATCACAAAGATTATACCATCACATGTCCAATAGGGTTTGGATCTCCATTCTTCCTATCTCCATTGATCTTGCTTGATATATTTGCTCTCAGATTTTATATGCACAAGAGCTCAACCAAGAACGGAAATGTGGTTGCAAGTAGGATCGTAGTGTAGTCAGGTCCTTAAGATGATTCATTAGGGTTTGATAATGAAGGAAGTATCTCCTTATATAGAAGACACTATATGAAATGGAGGGATAAGATTGAGAGGTGTAAAAGGAGGTCGGCTATGATTAGAGGGTAGGTAAAAGAAATAATAAAATAATGAAAGGGGTAGGTAGTGTATGAATTAAGAGATGAATGACATGTGTCATGGGTAGAAAAGGTTAATGAATTAATTAAATAAATAAAGATTTATTTAATTAATAGAAGAAGTGGGATAATTAAATAAATAAGATATTTATTTAATTTAAATAAATAAATGTATTTATTTAAATGAGAAATGAGGCTAGAAGAGGATAAATGAATTAATTACATAAATAAAGATTTATTTAATTAATAGAAGAATTAGGCTAAAGTAATTAAATAAATAAAATATTTATTTAATTAGTCATGACAATTTTGGGTGTCTACATTTTGCCCCTCTTTGAGACAATGCGGCTTGTTGCGTTGTTTCAAAGAAGATAAGATGAACTGATACAAAGTTGCCCCAAGATGGGAATGATATGCCCCCTCGAGAGATTGGATGAAAATGTCTGAAAAGATCGCAGACAATCTCTCGATAAGAAAGACGAGATAGAATGGACTGACCGGATAAAGTGATAGAGTCACGGGATAAAGAAGACTGACTTGGGAGGCGAGGGCTAGGGCTAAGGTAGTCTATAAGATAGACCACGGGGGAAAATACATCCTCATTGTCATCTACACATCCACGAGAGCAGAGTGTAGAGAGAGAAAAGAGAAGCAGCAGTCAGTAGCAATGGCCTTCGTTCATAGATTCGACCGCATTTGCCGATTCCAGGGGCCAGCAGAGGCAGGAGAGCCGGTAAGTACCGCAAAACCTCCTTGTACTTTGATGCATTTATTGTTGTCATTAATGCATGGTAGATAGGGCAATAAATGCGCTTTAGGTTAGGGTCCAAAATATGTCAAAAACGTCCAGGCACGTCTGCGTTGGTGCCAGGCGCGTCGATGCTCGCGAGGCGCGTCTGTGTTGGTGCTAGGCGCGTCTATGATGGAAAACGCGTCTGTGCCAAATGTGGCCGCGTCTGTGATGTGTAGGCGCGTCTATGCCAAAAAGGCATGTTTGTGTCGTCCAGGCGCGTCTGTGCAAAGCATAGGCATGTCTGTGTCTTTTAGGCGCGTCTGTGTAAAACAGGCACGTTTATGCAGTCTTCAAGCGCGTTTATGTCAGGTAAGCGCGTTTGTGTCCAAAAAAATGTGAATTTGTGTCTTCTAGGTCAAATTGGCAGTTCTGTGATGAACATACGCTGTCGATTGGATAAGCTACTGAGAGGGTACACTCAAGCAGGTCCTCTAGGGAAGACGAGGATAGATCAAGGCACTTTGTGATGAACAGTGAGTACCAAGATAGAGTACTTTGTGATGAACAGGGAGTACGAAAATATGAGCAGCACTTTGTGATGAACAGGGAGTGCAAATGTAAGCAGCACTTTGTGATGAATAGGGAGTGCAACACACGTAGTACTTTGTGATGAACAGGGAGTACCACTAGGATAGATAGCAACACTTTGTGATGAACAGTGAATGCCACGATGAGTGACATGATTGATTTGCTTGACTGCAGGAGTATTTGCCTATGTTGGAGTCACAAGAGAGATTCCCATCGACTCAGAGGTTGCGACCTGAGTTGACAGTCAAGGATCAAGCTGCAATTGAGGCTATGGGATTGAGACATATTCTGTATGTGCCTGAGTTTCGGGCGAACATGGGATTGCTGACTGCACTGGCGGAGAGATGGCACTCCGAGACTTGTACTTTCCATTTGTCGCTGGGTGAGATGACAATCACCCTTGAGGATGTATACAGGATCCTGAGGATACCGATCGATGAGGAGATGATCTCGTACGATCGAGATGGAGACAGGGAGGCCCTGAGACGAGTGTTCCAGGACCCAGGACTGGAGATGAGGGCTGGACATGTGGCTTGGGACACCATGACTGCTACAGGATTGGCGCTGCCAGCAGTGATAGGAGGAGCGATTAGTGGGTTCCTGTGTCCGGATAGAGCGACATGGGGGTTGGTTGTGGGCTGGGGAGGTGCACTGGAGACATTGGTGACATAGCACACCAGATATGCTTGGGGGTCGTGTATGCTAGCACATCTGTATTATGAGTTGCATCAGTTCGTGTACCACGGATCAGTGGGATTGGGTTGCGGGGTGACATTGTTACAGGTGTGGGCCTATGAGCATCTGCTAGTGACGAGACCAATACATTTCAGAGGTAGAGGTCACGGACGCAGTTTTGTACATTTATACGACATGACCACATCGCAGCCATGGATTGGCAGGCTAGAGCACTGGCGATGGGTGATTGATGACATCGACATGGTCATATGGAGGCCATACCTGGGATGTGAGCAGTGGGATGACGATGTTGTAGAGCTTCCCTACACCTTTCGGAGTAGGTACCTGATTGGGCGGACGCCCTATGTGCTGGAGAGGCAGCTAGTGGACAGGGTGGGCAGGCAGTTTGGCAAGATTCAGTGGATGCCATGGGGTTCAGGCATGTATGCATGGACTGTCAGACATCAGGCGTAGTTTGGGCCATTGCTATCATATGATCAGGCTGTTACACAGCTAGCAGAGATGATGCCCCTACCCTGGGACATGTGGCCAGAGATCGAGGATGCCAACATGGATGCCGAGTACATAACATACTGGGCGGAGCATCCATTCCCATGCCTGATGGATCTAGGGGAGCTACGAGATGGAGATGGTGGTGGGGATGGGGATGATGATGGAGATGATGGGGGCAGAGGCCGACGGAGGAGGAGGGGAGCAGTTGGAGAGAGGAGAGTGGCACCGCGGAGGGAGGGTGGAGAGGACAGGCAGGCTCGGGTGGTGAGAGGTCGCGGTGGATTACCGCTACAGGTGCCAACAGCACAGGGTCCCAAACAGGTGCAGGTACAGGGATAGGTATAGGGATAGATACCAATACAGGCACAGGCACAGGGGCAGGCACCCATACAGGGGGAGCCACAAGCAGAGCCACAGGGGGCTGAGGCCGAGGAGGATGAGCTAACGGAGCTGAGGGAGATCTATCAGGGACACGTAGATGAGATCCAGGAGTTGGAGAGAGAGAGGGATAGGCTCAGGAGGTGGCTCAGAGATACTGAGCAGGAGCAGGATCAAGCCATTCAGCGCTACACAGAGGCTGAGACAACACTGAGGGCTGGGAGGCAGGCAGCAGAGGACACAGGGGCCGGATATGCTTATGTCCTGCAGGCAGGGGAGGAGATTGCCTACTGGTGAGATCTTTATTATGGTGCAGTGCCAGCGGATCAGCGGGCGAGGAGCTTCCATAGACCATCGCGGACAGCGACAGCTACAGGAGGGAGCCGAAGGAGACAAGCATCTAGTGGTGGGGTTATGGGTCCTCCACCACCACCAGATAGAGGGGACAGGAGGGATGATCCTAGGGCGGGTCTGTCGGGGGCTCAGATTCCGTCAAGGCCAGGCGGCTTCGAGGGAGGGAGTTCATCATAGCCGTAGAGGGCTCCCTATGTATCAGTATTGTACCATTTTTGTATGATGATGTAGACACCTTCGGGTGATTGTAGCCATATGATTTTGACATCATTGTATCATGACACTTTATATATATATATGAGATGATTCACCTTTGCGGCAGCTATATGCATGTGTACCTATGTGATGAGATGTCTCATGATGTATGTTCCTATGTGATGCTTATATGGATGCAAATATGTATATGATGCAATGCAATATATTTTGTTCTTTTATGTTTTATATGTGTATGCATGATGCAAATGTGAATGTATGTAATGCAGATGAATATTATAATGCAAATGTAAATTGTGCTAACACGTGTTGTGTGCAGGATGTGATGCAGTTGTGATATCTATATGTATGTATGAAATGCTTATATGTGGTAATGCAGGTGCAACTACATGAAATGCAAATGTTTTTGGTGTGTCATTATACTCAGTCATGTGATAGCAGGCTACGCAGACTCGAGAAGGACGATGGAAGTCAATCAAGAAAGGGGGATGAAAGATAGGAGATATGAAAGTGAAAGAGCTTCTTGTGCATTATCATCATTGAGCTTTATTATGGCAAGTAGGTTATGACAATCGAGGCATATGTTCGACCCAGAAAGTCATTGTACTTGTTTGCATGGAGAGAAGACAGTCACAAACAAGGAATGCCCCAGTTCACACTAGACTCACAGTGTCCTCATATCCTTGGACAAGTCATAGAATTACTAAGAGACAATCCACAGACAACAAATACAAATAGGTGACGACACCCCATCCTCGCCTTTCTAGTCAAAGACATTCTGGAGATAAAATCTCTAGTCAGAGACATCCTGGAAAAGCTAAAAGACATATCACCAAAAAAGATGAAATCAAAAGAAAACCAAGACTCGACACCAACATCCACTGTAGTCCTCAAATTTAGTGTCTCTTGTCACTTGTATAAGTCTTATTTTATTGTGGTCACAATGTTTACTTTCACAAAAAGTATAGATAGCACTGAACCATAATGTTGTCTGAGTTTGTCAAAAGATTTGATTTGTTGAAGCCCATTGTTGCTGTTGTGTCTCATCTGAAACTGACTATATCCATGAAACTGATACTTTATTGCAGAGAAGACAAAAATTTATTGCGGATTGGCGATGCAGATGTTTCTTTATTGCGGATTGTGCGTGGATAGACTGAAGGAAGCTGGAAGAAACTGTACTCCTCGAAACATGTGATGTTCTTAGTTCCACACCCATTACTAGACGTAGGATTTGCCTTAGCCACAGATAGGAGCTGATTTATTATGGATGGAAAGGGAGGTGAAAAGGGATGTTTATTATAAATGGCTAACCAATCTTGGGTAGATCAATAACAAGCCATGATGGGAATGGGTAAGTTTATTATGGATGAATTGGTTGTGAGTGTGTGCAAAGTGAAAGGATGAAAGAAAATCCTGAAGGAGGGAGGAGCAATGTCTCTACGCATGGCGCTGGTGACCCAGTTTTCACCATGGTACTTGCCTAGGGCGCCACCGAAGTGGTTTTCACCGTTGGACGAAATTATTTCTCTTTACTTTTTTTGATTTTTCAATGTTTTTTGTGTCACAAGGCGCCTGTTTGCCAGGCTCTCACCAAGTAACGATTTTTGTTGTTTTATAATTTTTTTTGTATTTTTGAATGTTTTTTATTTTTTTTGTTTTTTGAATTAGGATACTTTGAAGAGCTATGTGTAGAACCTATGAAGGTGCATGTTGTTGATAGGATCCTCCAAAGGTTCACCTTTTGTAGTTGAGAGCTGATATGCACCAGATCCATATGCTGTTGTGATGATGTAAGGACCAAGCCAATTTGGTTCGAACTTGCCCTTCTTCTCTCTGTCTTGCTGATTTTTGGGATTTTCTCTAAGAACCAAATCACCTACCTCAAATGTGTAAGGCTTGACCTTGTGATTGTAGCTGCAACTCATTCGTTGTTGATAAGCCTTGAGATGATTAAAAGCAGTTTGTCTTTGTTCATCCAGTAGTTCCAGTTCTTGTAAGCGAGAGACCCTATAGTCTTCATCACTGATGATGTTTTGCAAAGAGACCCGTAAAGAGGGTAGCTCGACCTCAATAGGCAAGATGGCTTCAGCACCGTAGACAAGTGAATAGGTTGTAGCTCTTGTAGGTGTGCGGACACTTGTGCGATATGCCCAAAGTGCAGGATTGAGTTGGATATGCCAATTACGACCAGCGTCATCGACTGTCTTTTTTAGGATTTTAAGGATTGTCTTATTAGATGCCTCAGCTTGACCATTACCTTGGGGATAATATGGCATGGAGAAACGATGTGAAATATGGAAGTGGTCACAGAGTTCACGAACATCTTGATTTTTGAAGGGACGCCCGTTATCAGTGATAATGGAAACAGGAATACCGTATCGACAAATGATATAGTTGAGATTGAACGTAGCAATCTGTTTTCCAGTGACCTGTGTGAGAGGTATAGCTTCAATCCATTTTGTGAAATACTCTGTGGCAGTGATGATGAATTTATGACCATTGGAAGAAGGAGGGTGAATCTTTCCTATGAGGTCGAGTCCCCACTGACAAAAGGGCCAAGGAGACGCAATTGGTTGAAGTTCTTGTGTTGGCGCATGTATGAGGTCTCCATGAATTTGACATTGCTTACATTTCTTGACAAACTGATATGAGTCTTTTTCCATATTGGGCCAGTAATATCCAGTCCTGATGAGTTTCTTTGCCAAGGTAGGACCACTAGCATGTGGACCACATATCCCTTCATGTACTTCATGTAATGCAATTTGAGTTTCGTCGCCTTCTAAACATCTAAGAAGAGTGCCATCTAGACCTCGTCGGTATAGGATATCAGCTAAAATGATGTATCGAGAGGATTGGCGAATGAAAGTGCGACGTTGGTTATTTGATAGATTAGGAGGTAGGGTATTGTCACAAAGGTATGTGAAAATGGAACCATATAACTGGGACTCGGGACCGACAACACATATCATCTCAGTAGGAATGATTTCCTATGAAGGAACCAA
This sequence comes from Cryptomeria japonica, assembly GCF_030272615.1. Classification (NCBI taxonomy): domain Eukaryota; kingdom Viridiplantae; phylum Streptophyta; class Pinopsida; order Cupressales; family Cupressaceae; genus Cryptomeria; species Cryptomeria japonica. The sequence goes on along the minus strand of NC_081410.1, from coordinate 41,056,578 downwards.
AAGGTTATCCACCAAGAACTCATAGCGGGTCTCATTTGGAGGTAGATCAATCAGTGAAGCAATTGTAGCCATGGCATCTGCGGCTCGATTCTGCTCTCTTGGTATTTGCTCAAAATCTATCTTTGTGAAGTGTTGTTTCAGGTCATCCACCATTTGTTTGTAAGGCATTAATTTTTCATCTTTTGTTTGGTAATCATCAGTTGCTTGACGGATTACAAGTTGAGAGTCCCCAAAAACACGAAGTTCCTGGATCTTCCATTGAACTGCAATCCGTAATCCAGTTGTTAATGCCTCATATTCCGCTATATTGTTAATGCAAGGAAATAATAAGCGGTATGATTTTGGTATAGAATCCCCTTGAGGAGTTATAAAGAGGATGCCAACTCCTACCCCATGTTGTGTGTATGAGCCGTCAAAGTACAGTTGCCATGGCTTTGCATGTGACATTGTTAAAATGGATTCATCTGGAAATTCTGAACTTAGAGGAGCATCATCTATCATGGGGGCATCTGCTAATTGATCTACGATGGCTTGTCCTTTTATTGCTTTTCTGTCCACATACTCGATGTCGAATTCACTCAGGATCATTACCCATTTGGCCAGTCACCCAGTAAGTGTTGCTTTATTGAGAAGGTATTTCAACGGATCGATTCTTGCAACCAGCTTAGTCTTATGAGTGAGCATGTAATGTCGTAATTTCTGGGAAGCAAAGACCACGGTGAGACATGCACGTTCAATTGGTGTGTAGTTTAGCTCATATCCCACCAATGTGCGACTGATATAGTATACTGCTTTTTCTTTGCCCTCAGCAATTTGTTGTGCTAAGAGTGCCCCCAGTGCTGTTGGAGTAGCTGATATGTATAGTAACAGAGGCTGATCTGGAACTGGTGGCATCAGAACTAGTGGATTCAGAAGATAATCTTTAAGTGTTTGGAAAGCCTGTTGACAATTATCATCCCATTTGAATTTGATGTTTTTATGTAGCAAGTGCTGAAAAGGATTACACTTATCTGCAAGTTGCGCTATGAATCTTCGTATGGACTGGAGTCTGCCTTGTAAAGATCGAAGTTGACTGATATTTCTTGGTGGTTGCATCTCCAAGATGGCTTTGACTTTTTCTGGATCTACTTCGATTCCTCTTTTGGATACAATGAATCCTAGGAGCTTCCCGGAGGTTACTCCAAAGACACATTTCTTGGGGTTTAATCTTACTTTGTATTTTTCCAACCGATCAAAGACGACTGAAAGTATGTCCAAATGTGTATTTCTGTCTATTGATTTGCTCAAGAGGTCATCGACATAATCTTCCACGGTTACGTGCATGAGATCATGAAAGATAGTAGTCATGGCTCTTTGATATGTAGCACCTGCATTTTTTAGCCCGAAGGGCATGACATTCCAATAGAAAGTTCCCCATGGACAAGTGAATGATGTTTTGTGTTGATCCTCGGGTGCGATCCTTATTTGATTATAACCAAAGAATCCATCCATCAATGATAACATTTCATGACCTGTTGTGAGATCAACAATCAAGTCAATATTTGGTAATGGGAAGTCATCCTTTGGACAAGCTTTGTTGATGTCTCTGGAATCTGTACAAATTCTGATGCTGCGATCTGGTTTATTGACAGGCACTAAGTTGGAGATCCATTCAGGATAATCAATTGGGCGTATGAATCCGACATCCAATAATTTCTCAAGTTCTGCTTTGACTAGTAATGCCACCTGTGGATGCATCTTTCTTAATTTCTGTTTCACTGGTTTTGCCCCCGGTTTAACTGTCAAATGATGCATTACCAAATCCGGGTCTAATCCAGGCATATCAGCGTATGACCAGGCAAAGTTGATTTGTCATTCTTTGAAGAAACTGATGAATTTTGACCTTTCTGACTTTGTCAATGATTGAGCCAGGATATGTTGTGTGGAACCTCTTCTGTACCAATGTTTGTTTTGATAGTCTCCTCTACCAACATGGATGACTTTTCCTCATATGATGTTGGGAGAATGTCGAGCCTTCCATCTTTGGGTGCCTCAGAGAGGTTTTCACCCTCAGATACGTCCTTTCTTTTTATTTTTTTAGGGTCAGACAGCGCCACAGTGTGGTTTTCGCTATAAGACCCTTGGTTTGTTCTTATTTCACATTTTTGCGACTGGAAGGTCCGACACCCTCACCAAAATATGCTACGCTATTGAGTTCTATGGTGTATCCTACTTTGTGGTCCCCAGGGGGAAGATCATCTTGTATGCCAAGATAGTCAATAAAAGCTTCATCATTTTGGAATGTGTCAAATTTTGCAGGTCCTTCATGATCCCAGTCAATGAGTTGGTGGTGAACAAGGGGAAGGTCGTTAATGTCTTTGAGGTTAGCGGGGCTAAGAGTGAAGATGCAGTTATATTCGGGTATGTCAAGGTAATTATCAAGGTCATCGATGGCACTCTCCTCATCAGTCTCAATCATGAACGAATCCAAATTATCATCACTAGTAGCGCTTCTGGGACAGGGGTTCTCATCCTATGTGATTTCAACCTAGGACCTTGAGACAAGGACTGTGTGGAATCCTCATGGGTTGTTTCTTGACCAACTTTGAATCTTTTATAAAATTCCTCTTCTTTTGTGGGTTCATCTGGTTCTCTGAATATCTCGGTGAGCTCGTAGTCATTGGAAGACTTGTCTGAACCCCATTCCCATTCGTTGGAGTCTGTGGAATAGCGATCCTCTTGTTGAATTTTGGCAGCTTTGATTTGTAAGGCTTCTTCTGTTCTTTGGGTGTGGACCTTGGAAGTCAAGAAACCAAGTCCTTTCGAACGTTCCTTTTTGAAAGTCAATTCAGGTTGTAAAGGTTCAATGATGCCTTCCTTTTGTAACCCCAGAGGGCTTTTTCCATCATACCCGAATTTTTGTAGAATCTTGAAACCTTTGCCATATTTCTCACATGGTAGACTGATGTGATCTTGTGTGTCATCTTCAATGTCTTTATAAAGAATTTTGTATAAGTCTTCCTCTTCCAGTTCGCCCCATCTTTGAAAGGTAGTAGGGTCCCATTTAAGTACCATGATGGATACTTGCTTGTTAGGATGTGGTCTTCCATATTCTTTTGGTGAACTCATGACTTGTCGTAAGTACATGGTCTGATTTAAAGTGTATTCCCCCATGCCCTTGTCCTAAAACTTGCCTTTAAGCTCACCTTGTTTTGATGTCGAAGGTTTTAATGACTCAGGATCAATGTATGTCGAAGAAGGAACAACTTCGCGATTACTAGGAATGATGGTCTCAGTTTTTTATCTCAGGTTATTGCAGTATATGAACGGATTAGGATCACCGATAACTGTTACTTCTATTCCATTATGAGGAAACTTAATGCATTGGTGATATGTAGATGGGACTACCCTCATTTCATGAATCCAAGGATGTCCTAGCAATATGTTATAAGTGAGATCTAGATCTAGGACTTGACAAACCACATCCTTCGTAACTGGCCCAACTCTGAGAGGTAAGGTGACTGTGCCCTTAGATGAACGCTCTTCATCATCATATGCCTTGATGGTGATTTGATTTGTAGAATTCATAGCTTTATCAGAATATCCCAATTGTTTAATTGTGCTCAATGTAAAAATGTTTAGACCTGCTCCTCCATCTATCAGGACTCGTTTTATTCGATGTTTGTGTATGAAGGCCTCAATATGTAGTGGTGCATTATGTGGCTGACTTATGGAGGCATCATCGGCTTCTGTGAATGTAAGGGAGTGTGGAATGGAAAGGTATCCCACCATGGCTTGAAACTGGTCCACGTTCAGATCAGTAGGAACAACAGTGTCTCTCAAGGTGTTGTCAAGAATAGCTTTATGTGCGAGGGATATGCGTAATAGCTCCAGGATGGAGATGAGTGCGGGTGTCTTCCCTAATTGTTCTATGAGGTCATACTCAGGCTTCGTTAATGACAAAGCGGTGTTTTTAGCTGGGGCACCTTGCAAAGTGATTTTACCTCGGCGGGTTGTGACATTACATTCAGAGGTAGGTTTGGAAGAAGATCCAACACCTTTTAGGACAATCCTAGGTCTCCGGGTAGAATTCTCAGGGTTTTTGTCCTTGATGATAATGGTAGAGACATAATTGTCCATTGAAATGTGATTGATGGTTGAATCATAGTTATAGGATGCTCTTGTATAGCTGGTTTGGTCATCTGTGGCTTTAGCTTTTCCCTTGTCATGTTTTGGAAATGGTTCCTTAAACATCTTGTGTTCTTGATTGGATGAGTGTCCCTCAATCTCAATGTCACCTCTATCAATGAGATCTTGTATGATGTTCTTCAGCCGATGACAATTTCCTGTTTTATGACCCTTGCTCTTATGAAATTCACAATACTCATCATCATTCCACCAATTTAGTTTAACCTTTGGTTCATATGGAGGGAAATCTGGAACTGTGATTACCTTGTTTGCCATTAGCTTTTTGAAAATTGACTCAAGTGGTTCTCCCAATGGAGTGTACTTCCTTCGTGTTCTGGAAGTTGTTTGAGTATTCACTTGATTGTTTGTAGAACTTGATCCCGAAAAAATGAATTTGGGTCACACTATGTTGGCATCAACCACACCATCATTGACTGTGTTCTTGTTTCTATTCCAAAATCTTGGCTTGTCTTTTCCCTTAAAGTCATCTTTGTTTTCCTTGAATATCTTAATGACTCCTTGTTCAATTAGGACCTTTTATATCGCTAAGCCTTTTTCAATGACATCCTTAAAGGTGGACAAACAAGCTTTCCTTAGATCACAGCCAATGTCTTTGTTAACATTTTGTGTGACATCTCTACCATTTGTTTTTGTGGAATTTCACAAGAGCATCTGCTGGCTAGATTCCTCCATCTTTGTAAAAATGATGCAAAAGACTCTCCCTCTTTTTGCTTGGTGTTGCACAAAGTAGTGACTGATATGTCTGTCTCTATGTTGTAGGAGAAATGTTGAATGAATGCCTTTGCTAAGTCACCCCATGACTTAATACCAGGTGGAAGTTGGGAGAACCATTCCATAGCTTGATCACCTAGGCTTTGTGGGAATAATCTCATCAGATATGTCTCTTCTGAAGCTACCTCAATGCAAGCTGTGAAAAACTGTCTTATGTGTGCCTTAGGATCCCCTTTTCCTCTATACTTATCAAACTTAGGTGTCACAAAGTGTGTAGGAAAAGGAGGCATTGGAATGCTCTTGTCAAATGGATAAGGACATATGTCTCTCATTGTGTATGTTGGCTTCAGTGTATTTATGTCCTCCATTTTCTTTTGTAAGTCCCTGACTTGTTGCTCCAAATTGCTCTTAGGTGGAGATCGACTTCTTGGACCATACCCCATGCTTGAGGCACCAATTGGAGGAGAAGCATGTTGCATATATGGATGATATTGATCATACACATGTTCATATGGAGGAGGTCTATAGTGATGCTGCATATATGGACCACTTGGTATAGATTCATGTTGAGGAACGAAATATCTATTTTGTCCATGTATACCATACTCTACAGGCATGTCATGTTCTAATGTGTTGCCCCCAAATTTGACACGAGGTTTCCTTGTGTCCAAATTTTGAGCATGCCTTTGAATATACAATTGCTTTGGTGGTTGATCCTTAGCATTGATATGTGATTGAACATATTTCTCTGCATAAGACTTCCATAATGGTCTACGAAGGTGAGTATCATATGCTTGACCATGTGTATGTGGGACCTCTGGTTTTTGAAACAAAGATGATGGTGATTCAGGCACCATATGTGGTCCTCTATTGCCTCCACTATTAGGTCTCCTTTGATCCATGTTGGAGTGAGTTTGTTGCAAAGGTCGATTTTCCATCATTTGAGACATGTCAAAATCATGAGGTATCTTGGCTCCACTTTGTGCCATCATTTGTAAGAAGTATTGTCTATCCCTCCTCATTATTTCCTCAACCAATCGATTGAAATGGGGATTCATAATGGATTCTTCCACATCTGCTGAATGTATGGAAAAGTTGTCCATATTGTCATTATGGGTAGCATTATTGTTTGTAGTGTCCATGTTCTCAACATTTGGAATGTTTCTATAGGCATCCATGTCAGGTAATGTAGTATGATCGGAATTGAAAAAGATATCATTGTCATACTCATTAGAACTCATGTTTGCGGACTCTTGAGCCTCTTTAGTTTCTCTCCTAGATTTTTGAAGACGGGTTTCAACCATGAACTAGGTATTGACCGAGATGTGTGAGACTAGATGAAAATGGAAAAAGTATGGAAGACCAAGAGTTGGATGGAATGTAAATGAATCTGAGGTGTACTTGCAATGTCCAAAGTGTAAGACCAAGTATGTATGTAGTAGAGTAGGTGTGACTTCCAAAGAGAGGATAGTTTCTCTTGATGAGGTAAGTTGACCTTGACTCTAAGTAAGACCAAATGAGACCCAAAGGTGATGGACCTTGATGAGGGACCACTTAGCAAAATGTTGTTGTATGTAGTGTGTTGACAAAGTATGATGAGGATAAGCAAGTGACCTTTTGACTCAAGTTTAGACAAATGTAAATTTAATGCAAGGCGTAAAGCAATGATGGACTGTGTGAGACCCAAAGACAGGTTGAATGTTAGATGAAACCCTGGAGAAATGACCTAGGAAGCTCAAGAATTCCGAAACTGACTGTGTTTGTTTGCTGGATTGTAACAGTTTTTCAATTCTGAACACAGACGTGCCTGTATACTTCACAGACGCGATTTCCTGACACAGACGTGGTTTTGTTTAACACAGACGCGTTTCTGAGATTTTTTGCAAAATTCATTGTTGATTCTGGAAACACAGATGCGTTTTTGCCCTTCATAGACGTGGTTATACAACACATACGCTATTATGTCAGACACAGACGCGTTTCTGCAAAATTTGTGCAATTTTTTCCAATCTGTGAAGTTGTTTTGTTGTGACCAAATCTGACTGTTTGACTGTTTTTTCGTGACAAGAGGACACAGTGTTGATGAAGACCCAATGTTTGCAAGCATCTAGACTCAAAATGACTCCAAAAAAAGTGTGTTGTTTGATGTAAAATTGTTTTGCATACACTTGAAGACACAATGTTTTGTTGTTTGGTCTTGAATGTTTAAAATAAGTCAAGCAAAATTCTTATGGTTGGCCAAGACAATAGTTGTTGATCCCACATGGGGTTTTACCCCCGAGGCTACGCTATTCAGAGCGGATACTTAGATGCTTGACCTCATTGGCTCCACCCTCGACACTCACTTCTCAGGTCAGCCAAGCATCAGTCCCCACGAAAACTCCCCGTGGCGAACTTTGTATCTCTACTAAGAACCGTATGTGTGTGGGCCGCTACCAGAGGTCCGACCTCCTGCCCCAACAGCTAGAAGGATTTGGGCTTCTAAAACAAAAAGGTGCTAGTAAGGGCATCTGCTCGTGTGGCCATACATGCGGCACTTTCAGCTCTGTAAATACAGAAGGCTCCCAGCCGGTAGGGGTTACGCCCTACAACTGATCAAATAAATTTGATCAAACGGGTTTATGGGGAGACATAGTGTCGATATGAACTAATCAGCACACGTTATCCATAGTTTTCACCATGAATACAGTTGTTTATAGTGGTTCGGAAGAGGTGGGTTTTCCTCGCTACCACTTGGGTCGTTCTCTTCTCACTAGTAGTCCTAATGACCACACGGGAAGACAGGCCCTCTAAAAATTTAAACAAAAAGAGCCTATTGCTCAAGACACAAAAGACAATGATTCATTTTAGTGCACCAATTGAAGTGTTTGCTAGTCTATGAAAACAAGGCACACAATAAAAATCCAAAAAACCCTTGCCAAGGACCTGCAACAAAGAGTTGTTAGTAGTTTGGATTGTTTGAAATAATCACCCCTTCCTGCAAGCACACAAGTTAGGTAAATTTTAAATCCAAAAGACTTTGTGAAAATAGGGGCCTTCAACAAAATGATTTTTCTTTCGAGACAAGCTGCACCAATTTCGTTAGATTTGAAAATGTTAGCATGAAATAAACCAGATCCGAAACCCTAAATGCAAAAACCTAAAACTAAATCAATAACTCAAAATTTGAAATCAGTGCACACAGACGCGATTACCCCTAACACAGACGCGGTTCTGTGAGACACAGACACGGCTCCAGAACGCAGACACGATCTCTGGACACAGACGCGGATGAAAACACCGCAGACGCGACTGAGGAACGCAAACGCGACTGAGGAACTTGCAAAAATAAAATACTGCCGATAACACAGATGCAATTCCAGATGTCACAGACGCGCCAGAAAATCAAAAATGCGATCCGAAAGTATGCAGACGCGCGAATATCTAAATGCTATCAAAAACGTCAGATCTGCAACTTCAAAATACAAAATTTGCAACAAGGATGTTAAATGCAAAAAGGGACAAGAGTCCCACCGGGTGTGCCAAAATGTATATGGTGAAAATGGATAACAATAATAACGATATTGAAAGACTAAATGAATTCAACCACAAAACCCTAGCCTAACAACAACAAAGATCCACCATAACATATGAAGATTACCTAAGACAATGCAAATAAAATGAAATCACAAAGATTATACCATCACATGTCCAATAGGGTTTGGATCTCCATTCTTCCTATCTCCATTGATCTTGCTTGATATATTTGCTCTCAAATTTTATATGCACAAGAGCTCAACAAAGAACGGAAATGTGGTTGCAAGTAGGATCGTAGTGTAGTCAGGTCCTTAAGATGATTCATTAGGGTTTGATAATGAAGGAAGTATCTCCTTATATAGAAGACACTATATGAAATGGAGGGATAAGATTGAGAGGTGTAAAAGGAGGTCGGCTATGATTAGAGGGTAGGTAAAAGAAATAAGAAAATAATGAAAGGGGTAGGTAGTGTATGAATTAAGAGATGAATGACATTTGTCATGGGTAGAAAAGGTTAATGAATTAATTAAATAAATAAAGATTTATTTAATTAATAGAAGAAGTGGGATAATTAAATAAATAAGATATTTATTTAATTTAAATAAATAAATGTATTTATTTAAATGAGAAATGAGGCTAGAAGAGGATAAATGAATTAATTAAATAAATAAAGATTTATTTAATTAATAGAAGAATTAGGCTAAAGTAATTAAATAAATAAAATATTTATTTAATTAGTCATGACAATTTTGGGTGTCTACAGTTATAAATCTAATAATTTTTGACATACATCACATTTTTGTAGGACAATTTTTAATAATCCTTCATGTCAAAGTAAGAAAGAAGCCAAGAGGTTCAAGAAGAATGATTCAAAGTATGGAAGAAAAAGAAGGAGAAAAAGGAAATGGAGGAATCTATGTTTGTCCAAACAACTTTACATGCACAAAACAAGAAGTGTACATGGTACATGGATAGTGGTTGCTCAAGACACATGACAGAGGATAAAAGAAAATTCACCTTCCTTGAACCAATAGATGAAGGGATAGCTAGGTTTGGAGACAATTCAAAAAAGGAGATAAAAGGAAAAGGATCTTAGTTTAGATAATGGAAAAACTAAAACTAATTATGTTCTTTATGTAAAAATATTAAAACAAAATTTGTTTAGTGTAAGTCAACTATGTGATCAAGGGCATATTGTAACTTTTCTTCCTAAAAGTTGTGAAATAAAAAAGGATGGAAAACTAATAGTAGATACTATAGGACATCTAATATAATCTCTATATTTTGAAAGAAATCAATAGCAAAAGTTGCTACTTGGTTCAAGAGGATGAAAATTGGTTGTGGCATAAGAGATTAGGGCATCTAAACTTTGACAATCTAGTCAAAATAAGTCATAAAGGAGCCATAAGAGATATACCAAAGTTGTCAAAGCCGACAAACATCACTTGCAAACAATTCCAACTTGGGAAGCAAACAAGAATTAGCTTCAAGACTAAGGAGCATTCCACATCAAAGCCACTAGAACTCATACATTCACATATTTGTGGAAAAG